>NC_056734.1:42452388-42514888 GCF_019279795.1 Protopterus annectens
CTTTGTGATGGGGATCTCATTAATATGTATATGGCGCTACTGCGCCGGATATTCCATGCACCGCCGGCGCAGGCCTTACGCCGGCCTTGCGCCGAGCTTCATGAATCCCGGGGGTAGTCTTGTCATAGTCTATATAAATAACTTCATTTGTAGCAGGCACTTCAGTTTTCAAATTTCTGCTACTGACATTCTCTTCAGTATTAGTCGCAAAGACAACAGCAAAATGACCTCTTCCCTTGACACTTGAACCAATGTAACACACTACTTGCTGCTTTTTTGACAAAAAATAATATGTCTTACTTCATTTTAAGACTTAGGAGCAAACTATCCTTCTTTAAGCAGTGTTGATTAACCAATAGGAATTCTGCTAAAGATTTTAGTTTGTTAGAGTTCTTTGGATCACTTTCCAATGCTAGTTTTCTTAGATTACTAGGAAAAGATCTTTAAAACCTATCTGCTGCTAAAATGTGTAACATTTTCAACTTTCTGTTATTATTATGCACTTGTCATTGTTTTAAATTATGTTTTCAGACATGCATCTATGCTACAACTGGATTCTCAACAGTAAAAGTTATCATTTAAAAATGCTATGACTTTTGCATTTGCATTAGTTGTTTTTCCGGTCTTAGCTAATTTTATAGCATATCACCATCCATGTAATAATTTCCCACTTCATCCATACATATTTTAGTGTCTCTCATTTTGGCTGAGATGATACGAATTTTGCCCAATCTGCGTGGAGCTAGTTGTTTAGGATATCATAACACTCAAATACCACCAGATAGAAATCCAAACATCCTTATTTGGTTAACTTTTTCATGCCAGGTACATTCTTGAGATTAGCAGCTACATCTGCCAGCACTGCCAATTGTTGCAGTAGTTGTACCCTCTTTTAATCAGTCTTTAGTTCAACATCAACCAGCTTTTTGACTAAATGATCCATAAATGGAGTCATCAGGAAACAGTAGCAACATTGAAAAAATGTTGGTAGTCAATCAGAACCAGAAGCAGACATGTTCCACTATCCATGAAGGAAAACAAAACAACTACAGCTCTCTAGGCTTCTGGGTACAAGACAGAACAACACATTGTTCATGTGGCTTTCAGTTCAGAAGAGCAACTATACTTTATGTTAATCTCCACCTGTTGCATTCATATTCTTGTACAGGCCAACCTGAAAGTAGGCTGCCAGGATGATATTAGCTATAGGCCTCATTAGACTCATTGTCCAGCTCTGTAATGCATATGCATCAATCAGGTATACTCCAGAAAAGGCCATGTCTGAGCTGTCAAACTCTATGCTCCCCATATCTTAAGCTAAGCCCTTGCTTACTCTTTTCTGAATCTCTGAATTAGAATTCACTTCATGAAATGCTTGTGATGGGGAAAATCCTTTTATAGCATGGTAAATGCTAATTAAAAGTTCATTACTAATACAGAATATTCTAGCAATTGTTGAAAAGATGTTCCCAGATTCTACACTAAATGTCACATTTACAGACACAGTACACACACACACACACACACATACACACACACACACACACACACACACACACACACACACACACACACACACACACACACATGTTTGTGTGTGTATGTACGTGCATATATATAAATCTAGAAACACATAGCTATATATGTGCTGGTGTGTGTGTGTGTGTGTGTGTGTGTGTGCGTGTGTGTGCGTGCGTGTGTGTGTGTGTGATTTAAAATGTGTGTGTGTGTGTGTGTGTGAGTTTGCTTTTGTTTACTGTTTGTGCAATCTCAGAGTTAGTATATATAAGTGGGGGGGTGCAGGGGGGGGCTTTTCCCCCTACTTATTTGTGATGTATGTTTGTGGATGTGTGTTGTTTTGTTTGTTTATTTTGTGGTGTGGGTGCTGTGGTATATGTGTGGTCTGGTGTATGCTGTGTATTTGGAGTTTTAAATTTTGCGGTTTTGGGTTTTGCGGTTTTGGGCTTTTGGTGGTGTGTGGATTTGATTTCATGGTCTCGAAAAATTGAAATTCAAGATTTCAGTCTTTCGAGATTATGAAGTGAATCCATATATATATATATATATATATATATATATATATATATATGTATATATATATATATATATATATATATATATATATGTATATATATATATATATATGTATATATATATATATATATATATATATATATATATATAGATAGATAGATACATATTGACAATTATACAGATAGATAAATTAGATAAATATCAGTACAAACAACACAGTAAAGTACAATCATACAGATCTTGTTGGTTTCCATTTCAGTTTAGACTGCTGAATGATGCAGTTGTTTCTCTCAGTAAAATAACCAGAAGTAAATCTGCATTATAAGATATTAATTTATTTATATTTATTTATTTGTTTATTCATTCATTTGTTCATTGAATTTGTTAACCTGAGTATAGCACTGATCCAAATGAGCCTAGTTAGTCTCAGTCTAGAAAAATATAGATGACAGTGGACAAGCATGTTAACAATAAGTGTTATCAATATAAAAAAATGTTAAGTGCAGGTAGTAATGAATCAATAACAGTAATAACAATAATAATAAAGTATGCAGTTCAGAAGGCAATAGGAAGGGATGGTTAGAGTAAGGAGAGAAAAGATGAAGAAGGCAAAGAAGCAGAATAGGAGAGTTAAATAGTGATGGGACAGAGCACAAAGTGCAAAAGATAAAAGTAAGGGCATAGAGAAATTAACTATATACAATATATACAAGGTGGAACAGATGTCACGTATTAGTGCAGGGAAATAATGAGGGAAAGACAAAGGGAGAGTGGGGGATTAGGTGATGTGGCCAGAAGAAAAGCATTTGCGAATTGACTTGAGATGATCATTGCGCTAAGCATGAAATGATGGGTATGATATGAGATCATTAAGATTAGTAGGGGAGGGATTCCCATAGTCTGTATATATTGCTCTGTATCTATCTGTCTCTCTCTACATATATACACACACATATATGTATATATATATATATATATATATATATATATATATATATATATATATATATATACACATACACACACACACACACACACGTGCGGACTCATGCACACATGTACACACACTCAAACACATTTGCTTGTCACACTGAACATGTGGTAGAAGGCAAAAGAATCTGTATATGCCACTCTTTTACATTTGTAATACGCCCATCTTTCTTTTTGGGTCTATATTATAACCTCAAACGATTAAAAGAGCAAATGCTCTTTAATCGAATCCTTAAAATCGAAAGCACTAAATCCATGGAACACCGATTTTTTTTCCCAGGGAAAATAATCACTGGGCTGTTTTATGGACTTTGCCATTTCCTCCACTGTGGTACAATCTCAGACTTGGTAAGTGTTTGAAATTTTTTTTTTTTTTTTTTTTTTTTTTGTGGAGCAGCGATTTTTTTCCCTGTTCCGTGTGTTTAGGGTTTAGTGGTTTCAATTTTCAGGGGTCGATTAAAGAGGGTTCGAGGTTATAATGTAGACCCATCTTTTCTTCCTATGTAGTGCTTGACCACTTCTTTTGGAATTTCCATACTTTTTTGTACATTTTCATTCATGCCAAGTCTTTATAGACATCGGTACTATTTCCAGTCTTGCATTAAATCACCGTGATGCAAGTTACATTTCCTCAGTACTGTTTCACTGTGAAACATAATTTGAAAGCACAATGAAGAAGGGAAGAAACACTTTTGCAGACAAGCACAATCACATCAGTGTCTTCATCCCACATTCTCTATTTATTTGTACCAACTCCATGGTCACAGAACAATGGTGAAAAGAATAAAAAAACAGCAAGGTGCACCTTGTTGCTACATGGCAAAAATGTATTTGGTTCTAGCCAATCAGCATAAACAAAATCATGATCAAAAGCTGATCTCTAGAACCACATTTATCAGAATGGAGGGAAGCCTCTTCAAACAAGTTTTTGCATTGATATAGAAGCGTTCAGTCTGCAGACCCTTGTTTTCCTGTTCTTAGCACTACTGAGTTCAAATGGGCAATGATTTGTTGTTGGATTCAGAAACAAACATACCATACCTTCTTTCTGGTGGCCTGCATGTGTGGGAACATAACATGCTTCTCCATAGAATATTTCTGAATCCCATAATGATGTACGTGCAGAGTGTGAAATGATGCAGTAGTCTAGGATCCAAGGCACCTGCAAAATGTCTGTCAGGCTGCTCTGGCAGATCACAGCTCTCTTAATGCATTGTAGAAGCATTCCTTCTCCCAGTAATTATTGCATGCATGGTGGAGAAACTCTGAATACAGATCAAGACAGTAATCGCACATTGTCGATGAGCTCTGCTAAGGTGTCCTTTTTTCTTTAGATTTCAGTCCTTAATGTATGCTACCAAATAACAGTAAAAATATGATTATGATGATGATGATAATAATAATAATTATAATAATAGTGTGTATTAAAATATTGAACTTAGGTGGCATCCATTAAGAGTATATTTTGTAAAATAAATTTATAGTTTTATGAAATTAGTACAAGTGTTCATATTTACTTTTTTATGTTCATAAATAAGTGATAAAACTTTATTAATTTGTCTTTCATTGGTAATAAGTGATATCAGTATGAGAAGTTCTAAACATATTTGTTTATGTAAAGTTGACTGCATTTCATTGTTATAAATATACGTAAGATGCTTTTATTCAGAGGCTATTTCATTTTTAGCAGCATCACTTTCAGTTACTTGCAGAGATAAACACAGCAAACATAATATTTCTCATACATCAAGTCGTGCATAATTTGTACTTAATATATCTAATAATCAGAGTCTAATTTACTTGCTAGATAATTGCTGCCTCCTTTTATGATTGTTATCTCAAAGTTCTCATTTCAATTTTCTGCAGCTGTGTATATAAATAGCACAGCATAGGTCAATTCAGAACCTTTGCATACATGTTTTTATTCTGTAGACATACACAACAGAAAAGAAAATTTAGTTTTGTTTGCTTTCTTATTTACTTTTAAAACATATATGCATGATTTTTCATTTCTTATTTTCATTTTTTTCTGTTGTGAAAACGACTTGATGAAGTTTTCTAGAAAATAATGCACTCTTTAAGAATAACATTTATAAGAGGAGATAATGGAGAAAGGACATTTGAAGAGGTTGGGGTAGTAATTACCACTATATTTGTCTGTAAAATTAATAATTATAACCCAGGTCATCAGCCATGCGCATACTCAATTATGTATAGCAGATGCTAAGATGTTATTACTCATTCTGAATCATTTAATCACCTTCAAATAATAGCTGAGGTTTGATAAGAAAATGTTGTAGACAAAAATTATAATCTGCTTACAACTTAGTATTCTTTTGCACTGTGTGGCATAGCATTCATGCCAAATTTTAGCCACAACTTTTTAAATAAAGAAACAACATTGTTATAGTATGATCTCCTTTTCCCCCGGGATTCATGAAGCTTGTGCCAGGCGCCAGAGTAGCGTCGGCGATCTAGTGCCAAATATGGCTGCCAAGCGATTCAGGTACGAGCTGTTTCCACATGCGCTACCAGCATACGCCAGAGCTGCACAGCTCCTGGTGCATGTATGCTAATGATCACATGTGCAACAGTGTAGCATGCAAATGAAGGTATATAGTGATTCATGAAGTGGTGCAGGCATAGCATAAGAATGAAGAAATGTAAACCAAAAAAAGGTTTACATTTTTTCAAACATAAAATTGGAGCCATGAAAGTGGACCAAACGTACGTATTATAATGTTAATATATGCCATTCGCTAAATATATAGCCAATGGCATAAAAAAACATGCACAACATATACAAAATAACATTTAATGATATGGCCACACTAACGCAAAGTAAAACCGCAGTGCATCTGTGCTCAAATGGGATCACAAGGAAAATATATTTAGATGTCATAAAACTGCAATGTAACACAATTCATGAATTCCCCATAATAGTCAATGGCATGCATGCTACACCACAACTATGGTGCAAGGGTTGCTAAGGGTCTGTGACAGTGTTCTGCATGGTAACTAGGAATTAGTAGTCAATGCTATGCATGTGAACGTGGATGAAAACATGCTCGAAACCCGGTAAATGGCTGTGCATGGCGTGCGCCACAGCTGAAACAGGAAGGATAACGGAAGACAATAAGGAAATGCTGCAGCATGGTAATTGGAGTACAAATGAGTAATTAACACCTAGGAACTCACATTGGGCCATTGACAACAGCTAACACGGCTGCTAGCAGCTACCTGCAGAACAGGAAAGGGGAGGTGCCATACAGCAAAGAAAAGAGAACTGTCTCAGCAGAACAAAGCAAACTTGCTGTAGATCAGCTACATAACACATTTCCCAACACAATCCTGGGTTGTAAAAGTACAAAACAAGAATGCCGGCAGCTGGATGCATGCCTGACAATGGGAGGGGAATCGGGTTGAAAAGTGAAGTAAAGGGCAATAGATGAATCATGGCAGCCAAGCGTAAGTCAACACCAAAGGCCCCACAATAGCAGTACCTGCTGTAAAACCAATAGTTAAGATACCCCACAGCTGGAATTGCACAAACACACCCAATTACAGCAGTATCATCCATTGCACAATAGTATAAGGTGTGAATGCCCCCCCCCCCCACACACACACACACACACACACACACTTGTGTATTCCCAGACACTCTGCACCAGTGGTGTATACAGATGGGGAACTTTTAATATGTACATGTTAGGGGCCACCATAGCTTTGATTCACCAGCATGTGTTGGAGACTGATGGTGGTGTGGAGGATGATGCTGACAATCATCTCAGGCACCGGAGGAGGAGAAGAGTCTTCAGACCCAGGGTAACCTACCAGGGGCTACATGATCTGGAGATAGTAGGGCATTACAGGGTGGATAGGGACATCATATAGCAACTTATTGAGCTGTGCCGGCCATGCCTCAGAGCCAGAAGTAACAGAGGGGAACCCCTCGAAGTGGACACGAAGGTGTGTGTAAGCTTGAGAATACTAGCCACAGGTACCTTCCAAAGGCCAACTGGGGATATCATGGGGCTCTCACAGGCATCAGCATCCAGGGTAATCCACCAGTTCCTGGATGCCATGTTACCACATGCCAATGAGCACATATACTTCCCCCGAATGCAGGAAGAGTTGGCCAGCAATATGCGTCTCTTCCACCATGTGGCAGACTACCCGGAGGTGCTGAGTGCAATAGTCTACCCGCACATATACATCAAGTCACCACCCGGTGAGCAGGGTAGGTGCTACATAAACCACAAGGGATACCCCTCCATCAACTGCCAGGTCGTGTGCGATGCCCAGGCCATTATCATGGATGTGTGTGCTGGCAGCCCTGGAAGCTATCATGATTCCCACATCTGGCATGCCTCACAGCTGTATCAGGTATTTGCCGGGGGGAAATCCCATATGGCCACCTGGTGGGGGATGTTGTCAATGCACTGGAACCGTGGATGATGACTCCCATCAGAAATGAACACACAGCCTCGCAAGAACGCCATAATGAGGCACACACAGAAACCAGAATCACCATAGAGTACATGTTTGGGATGCTGAAATCATGGATCCATTGTTTGGACATATCTGGTGGAGCCTTGCAGTACTCTCCAGGCACGTGTGTACACATCTTCATAGTATGTGCCATGCTACACAATATGATCCTGTGGAAACAGCTGCAGCAAGGACAGAATGGTGAAGGCCATCACAGCCCAGGGACCCACAGGCACAGAGGGACTCAGACCATGAACACCCTGTGCTATCCCCAGTAGGCAGATGGAGGCATGCCCATTATGCCCATGCCTTGGCAAAGAGGGAACGTATAGCACACACACTGACAGTGTAGGCACTCATGGACAGACACCCTTCTCCACCTGCACACACAGCAAACATGGATGGCACACACACACACGACCACCTGTAAATTGTCATGTATAGTTGGTCTACTGTGTGCATTCTACATAGGTAGCCCTCAACTATTGTACACACAACCACCATTGGCACAAGATAAGTCAATACCTGAACAGTAAATTAAGCTATCAGCATGTGTCCATACTGTATGTAGAGGTTCATAGATACATTGGTAGGTAAATGCCTAACTGCCCGAGGCCACTCATAAGCATAGGCAAAAAGTGTCTGCTGTCGCCACCCCATAGATTAACTAACTGTCCCTCTGTGGAGCAGAGCCAATTGCAGGATCCCTGGGGTGTATCCACTGTTCCCCACCCACTCTGCAAGGATTCCCTGGAGTGTTAGTGAGGGGTTTTGTATAACATAATCAGGGATGTAGTGCCAAATAATGGAGAGTATCCCTGACAGGAATCTTCTCAGATGTTTACAAGTTACATAGTATACCTTAACACAGCTTACATATATAAGTAGTATTCCACAGAATAATAAACATGTGGAACACACAACCACTGAAATGTGTGTTAATCACCCTTGCACTACCAGTGCCTGCTCTGAGAGGTAAAAATACCACTACCAGTATTAGAACACGCAACCATGTACACAATCTTCACAATAACATACCACTAAGCTACCTGAGATGTACCAATGGCAGTTTTGTATACTGACAGGATAAAACACAAAAGGTAGGAATGTGTGGAAATAGGACAAACCGACATGTACCCAATGAAAGGTGTATGTTTATATATATATATATATATATATATATATATATATATATATATATATATATATATATTATATACATCATCATATATATATATATAGAGAGAGGGGGAGAAAGAGAGAGAGATATGTCGATATATGGGGATATACATATATATGTAGATATATAGATAGGTTAACAACATCTACATAACCATGGAAGTACATATAAATGGGATACCTACCACATACTGACTGCTTGACATACCGACACACGTAATCCCGAGGCTTAAGGTCCGAAAGAACACAGTACCGAAACACCAGATGCGCGAGGTTTAAAATCGCAATGTTAAGGGACAGTTAGTCAGTGCTTCTGGTGTTGTGGTTCAGGTAGGTTACTGTGTGTAAGTGTGTTTCTGAGGGCTGTAGTGTGTGTAAGTGTGTGTTCTGAGTGTGGTGTGTGTTCCTGAGGGACTGTAATATGTGGGTGTGGGTTAGCTTTGTATGTCTGTTTGCGCGATCTAGGAGGTAGAATATTAAAGTGAGAGGGTGCAGACACCTACATGGGGGGTGTAGGGAGGCTTGCCCACCTGCTCATATGTAGTGTAGGATGGTTTGTTTATCTGTGGTGGGTAGCAGTGTGTCTGTGTGTGTGCGTGTGTGTGTTCCATGTTTGTGTTACTTTTGCGAGTTACTGTCGCTGTTGGTAAAGTGGGGTATGGGAGTCTGGGCCCGGTACTGTGGGAGTCGGAACTGTGTGGTTTCGGGATTCCATAGGTATCCCGTATACAGCTGTTGAAGTGTTCGTATATGAGTATTACATGGACCATAGCAATCACACATTCCGCTACGACCAACCTTTATGAACAAAGGATATGGAGAGTATATGCCTATACACTATTATAAATATGTGCTATGGACATGAGCCAATGATAGGGTTACCCCCCTGTCCCTCATTGGGTGGTTGTGTCCTGACCAAATATATTAAACATGGCAAATGTCCTGAGATTGTAGGACATAATTATGTCCCATAGGTAATGTAATAGTTGCATACAATAGTTCTTTCTGTATCTAAAATACCTACATGTTAGAAGAAACAGGATAAGCAACTAAACTGCTACAAGAATAAGTTTATATTTAGGCAAGAAAGGAAAGTTCTATCCCTTGTACTGACCACAGGTTTGTGTCGGACTGTAAAATCTGATGTGTATCCCGAAAATGTCCCATTATGGCCATATGAAAAGGTGGCAACCCTTGCCAAAGAGGGTCATTCGCCAACACAACTACAATGACTGCAAATATCTATGACAGAAATACACAGCTTTGATGTACCAACACTTTATTACATTCTGATGTATTGCCAAAAGGATTCAAGGACTAACATCACCTGCATGCTATACAGGAACCACTAACAGTGCCTTAATGAATCAGCCTGCAATTACCATAGTATTAGTCCACTAAAGGATAGGTTTTCAAATAGGGAAGGAACCCTCATGCACATATTGATTATGTATAAAAGCAGTTCCTACACACCTGCATCTGCTATGCACATCCACCATGACCCTCACACCCAAACAAATTACAATACAAACTGTAATAACATCGCAAATCATTCACTCACTGTACGACATCTGCAGAAGCCTTAACATACCTTGTCAGAGACACACTAACATGGCCTTATGTGAAATAGTTGCTGTTAAACAATGGAACAGCTGCTGATGTTACAGGGTTTGTTTGCACTAATCCCATTTCAGAGGGTTGTGTGTACACCGGGATGTGTTACCAATTACTGAGTAACAGCACAGTATGATACACATGTACATCAAATCAAGGATGTCTGGTGAGCACACTGTAAACCACATTACAGTTCACACATAGCCATGCAGCCTTGAGCTGCCCAAACATCCTTGCCAGACTTAAACATCTGCAGAAGTATCAGGTACAAACAAACCCTGCTTAAGTAGCAATGTTCTGAAATATAACAGCTGTACTCACATGTAGAACTAAATCGTCTAGCCATTACACACAATCCAAGGGAGTCATGAAGCTAATATATCTCTGTCTGTCTCCATATAGCTGTTGAAATACATCACAAACAACACATCCAGGCCATCATCCTCGAAAGTAAGGCAAACAGACAACTCCCAAAAGGAGTACTCAGTTATACACCACTGTTGCCATGGTATCGGCTAATGGAGTAGCTGCACAGCTGATGTGCATCTAATTAACTACTTTGGAACACTAATTGGTGGTCAGGATACCACATGTTACCGATATTTAACTAGAAAAGGATAGCTTATCACACATTCAAACCATCCGTATATACCAGCAGAACGTTACAAAGAAGATTGAAACACTAACTGAAAAGGATTGAATCAACAGTCAATGACACCTCAGGTTACTAATAAGGTAAGTAGAACACTCAGTATGCCTGTGTATTTAGTACCTGTTCTGTAATATTTAAAGTGCACACAATCCATATAGGGGAAACAGTTATCTTGTAGTGATGTATTGTTGAGCATAGTAATGCTTGTAGTATTTATGTGTGTACTGCTGTAGGTCTGGAGGAGCATGAACTTGTATGGCAAATCCGTTTGAATGCATTTGCCCATCCAGGCTTAAATGATTCATGTAATATTGCTTGTCTGCTTAAGCTTACGAGCTTAGTACGCTAGTTATTTTTGTTGGGATTATTCAGTATTTAGAGTTTTGTATATATTATCAGTGTAGCATTTTTATGTTGATATAACACTATTTTATATGATATGTATAAATTATTTTAATGAATACTATTATGATTTTTCAGAGTTGCTTGTTTAGTAAGGCGTAATGTCTTTTTAAATGTATTGCAGCTAGGAGGTGTGGTTAATCATGTGACTTTTATTCACCATTTTTAAACAACAGTACCTCCAAATGTGTATTGTTTCTGAAGAAGTTGGTTATTGGGGCAACAAAAAGCGCTTTAAGTAAATCAATTCTTCTTAACTTTTGTTCTTGGTTTGCTGTTTCGCTGTTCTGCTGACAAGTGGTTTTATTCAGTTTATTTGTCTTTCCCTAGTTTGTTTTAACTGCTGCAGTTGTCTTGTAAGGTATATCCCAAATGGGGTGTTGTATCCTTTAATGGGTCTAATAAGCCATGAGTAGATAGGCACAATGGCCTCCTTTGATCTGGATGCAAACCCATTAGAGATTAGGGAGGGCCATGTAGAAGGATATTCTAACCACCTTGTCATTGTGGGTATCGAAGGAGAGATTGCTATCTACTGGGGTTCCCAGGTCCCTTATTACCTTTTCTGTATGTGGGGGACTAGCACCTATGTGGTAGTCTGTGGGTAATTAGTTATATTCAAAGGGGATGACAATGCACTTTTTGGCATGCAGCTTGAGGCCATGATATTGACACCAGGTATCCATCTCAGTGAGACCCTTCCAGAGGGTGTCTGTAACAGATGGGGAAACAATTATGTCCCCTAGTTTGCAGTCATCTGCAAACCTTTTCAGCCAAAGCCCTCCTGTGCTTGCCTGTGCTTCAGAGAATTGTATACTGAACATGAGGGTTCCTAGGACTGAGGCCTGGGAGATGCCACTTATAATTGGTATACAGTTGGACCTAGGGTATGCAACTCCCACTGTGTGGGTTCTGTCCGTGAGCCACTTTGGGAACCATCACATGACATAGGGATTAATGTTCAGTTGGATTGGTATGTTGATAATACCAGAATGAGGAATGGTGTTGAAAGCCTTTGAGAGATCTAGGTAGGCTGTGTGGACCTCCTTACCCTCATCTAATGCCTTGGTAACTGTCTCTAAGAAGTCCACCAGGTTTAGAAGGCATGGTCTGCCCTTAACAAAGCCAAACAGGGAGAGGTCAAAGGTTTAGAGGTACCCAATGTCTCTGGGACTGAGATCCATGATGTGCTCCATAGCCTTGCAGACCAGGCTAGTCAGGCATATAGGGCAATAGGCCCCATGGTCCGTTGTAGCATCACCTTTGTGGAGTGGGATAACTGTTGCTGTGTGCCATTTAGGGAGCACTAAGCCCAATGCAAGGCTATTATTGAACATGGTGCATAGGTGGGGAGCCAGTACGTTCTGAAGTTCGTGTAAAATGCAGCCTGGGATGTTGTTCGGTCCCATGGATGCTGTTATATTGGCTTTAGATTGTGCAACTTTGAGAGGGAGGAGGGAAAGGTAGCACTGAACCTATCTGCCAGCATGATGGCAATATCAGTTGGTTCTGTAATGTTCGTGCTGTGCTGTAACTCAGAGCAGATCTGGGTGTTGACATCAATGTATTTGACATAGCCATAGAATGCCTTGTGGTTGTTGTTGTTGGAATTAGTGGCGGTTTTGTTCTTGTACCTAGTTTTGGAGGATCTTATAAGGGATCTCATCTTCTTACAGAGTCTAACCAGGGAGCTCCTCCATGCATGGGATTGTACTCTGTTTGGCAACAGTGTATTCCTCCTGTAGTACAGTTTTTTATGGCAGGGGACCACCAGATTGGTTTCCTTACTTAGGAGTATAGCGTCTTGGTTCTGTTTGGGATAGCACAATCCATGCACTCGTGTAAGTGCTTATAGAGTGCATTTGTGTAGGATTCAGCAGTTGTAACAGTATTGTCCATCTGCATGGGTGTCATGACGTTCACCACATCTGCCTTAAGAAGCATGAAGTTGGCTTTGTAGACATATTATACTCTGTGTCCCTTAATGGGGGGTGGGGGCTGGATGTGGATATCAACATTGTTCAGCTCATGGTCGGATCGGACCAATGAGGAGTTGGCTTCAGGTGTGGAACACCAGTCACTCATGTTGGTAATGTCTAGGTCTAGGATATTGTTGCCCCTGGTGGGTGTGTAGATATGTTGATCCAGGGCATTGGTGTTTATGAATTCCAGAAAGCATTGAGCTAATGAGTTGGTACACTGGTAGTTTTCTCAGTTCATGGTGGGGTAGATTCAGTGAGACTATCTGATGAGTGTGGTGTGGTGTGAATGTTTACCTTCTCCACATGACTGTCAGGGTTAGTCTTGGTTGGAGAGAGCTTTACCTCCAGTTTGGCTAGATAAGTGCATCTCTCACAGGTTGTAGTGTTGGGTGGTAGGCAGAGAGGGTTGTCTGTGTACATGAGGCAATGTGTACATTGCCTCAAGATGTCCAGATTCATTAGAGAGACAGGAGAGAACACTGGCAGCTGACCCTTGGACATGCCTGAATATAAAACTAATTTCCTCTAGATAAGTGAGGAAAGTGAGTACAAGAACTATTTTACTCTAAGCAAGTGAGAAAAGTGTGTACAAAACCTGTTTACCTCTAGGTAATGAGGAAGATTGAGTGCTATAGTAATTAGTAGCTTACGTAGTGCTTACAAGTTCTGAAAAAGTGCTGAGCATGAATAAGCAATCCAGATACGGTCTTGGATAACATAAACACACTAACCCCACAACAGTCATATATCCATGTACACCACAGGGCCCCTGTACTCGCAACTATGCAGGTACAAGCTGCACTCAGGCTGCATGGGACCTGTCCACATCACAGGTTATATCATACACATATGGCAAAACAAGATGCTCTCCATGTACACATCATGTAAAACATAGCTCCATGTCAGGCTGTGTACACACTGAATGGTGCACACCAACAGGTATCACAACCCACAAGGGGGGAGACACCACTGATAATGGGAGGTACTGCACTATTACCCTGCTGAGTCTGGTCTGAAAGGCCATGAACCTTGAGCAAATAATTGATGTCAGCAGTAAAGATGTAGATGACAGTAAGGTTAATTTCACACTGCATATCATAACCTTGCCAGGTCATAGCACATCATCACCCATACTGTGTTCCACCTACACGTGGCATACTAGATGTCACAAGAGTGTTTTGCAACAGGACTGCTGGCAGAACCAACACTACAGAAGGTGCCTGAATAATACATGCTCATCACACCAGTGGCAGCTACAGTAAGACAGGGTTAATTAATTGTATTCCCCCTCGTAGTAGTCCATACCTCACAGACAAACAGAAGGCATCTGCCTATTGAAGTATGCAAATGACTATGACCTAGGAGCAATAGCCGACTCAAGAGTGTTGTGGACAACATACAGAAGGGGCTTTGTGGGTGAGGTGTGTGTGACATCTGGCCACAGTCTGACAGCTACATGTTGCATTGTCACCCCTATGTTAATAACCCTGTACCCATGAACTACCACCTAGGCAGCGGTCAACATAATGGACACTTGTGTGGAAGGGATGCAGCTGGGCAGTTGTCTTTTCTGTGATAGCTACGTCACCACACCTGTCAGGTAGTCATATATGGTAATCCTAATAATGACAGGGTGCCATCCATGAATATAGAGATCATTGTCCAGCCATACACAACATTCAAGTGACCCATATCAGATCACATATTTCCTTAAAGGGGTATTGGCCATGTGCAGATAGCCTACACCAGCCTCACCATTCCCCATCTCCACTATGTAGCATGATGCATACCCTGAATAAATCCATGTCCAACCCAGTGATGTTGGACATGCTACACATACACATCCTTATCTCAAACACATACTTCATGGACATCCACCTTCCATATGCTGGACAGAGCCTTGTCCCATACACTTTACATAGTCCTGCCATACTATGCATTCCTGTCCATCAAAGCTGCACATCACTCCCCTCTCAGACATGGTGTGATGACCGCATGGTAAATGTATCATTAACCCTGTGGATCAGTAATGTGGCACTGCTCCACCTGGCCTCAGAGACCTGCCTGTTGGCTACTGCCAGGTAACCTTTCATCCTAAATTCATACATGGCCCATGGCATATAGCCTACTAGTTGACTTTGACTGTACATGCTATAGTTGATATCCATCCCTGCAAATACCATCTGGCTAGCCAGTGTCCCATGTGCATCACATGTGCAACACAGGTGATACATGGCAGGATGTTGAATTGGTATACAGTGCCGTGTAGATGTATATGGCAGAACACATACATGTAAAACCTTATGTGAGCAAGTCTGCAGGGTCACAGGTCATGTCTGTTAAGGCAGTGTAAGTCTTTATATGTGACATATACACAGCATCAAGGTTGACTGCATTAATGTGGACACATCCAGCCATGTGCTGATAGGTAGGAATACCAGTACAGGCAAACAGACATGCCCACATCAAGATAGCATCCACATGGAGTATGAGCAATGTAATCAGGTGACACACACACATATATGGTGATAATATCCACTCACCATTGAGTGTCACATGTGTGTGACACAAACACGTCAGTGTCATGTAGATTTGTAAAGACAACTATTTAAATGTAATAAATGCGATACACATGTATGTTCAGCTGTAGCTCTGTATGTCTCTGTGAGTTACTGTGACCTGTCTCCATCATTATGTCTTCCATGTATGCCGTGTGCAAGGCTACCCCCTTTTACCCGCTTGGAGGATGAGGCCCTCATCCTACTTGACAATCAGGATATCCTGTTCAGCCATGTGCCACAGGATGCACAGCAGCGGGATGCCCTGTGGATCGAACTTTGCAGGAGGGTTAATGATGTGGGTGGCCACAACCACACATACCCACAGGTGCGCAGACACTGTACAGATGGGAAAAATAACGTGCAAATGCAATCGCCAGGGAACTAAGTGCAACAGGTGGTGGACCACCAACCCAGCCCCCACTGACACGTATCGAGGAGCTACTGGCCAACCTGGGGACACCTGCAGAACCACATCCACAAGCCTTAGCCAGTATTGTGGAGGTGGGTGTCTCTCAACCACTAAGCCTGGAGTTGCCTGGTAAGTCAGTACTGCACCTATAACAACATATAGTTGCATGTATCACTGTACAATATGTAATGTAACATCATATGCAAGGCATGTATACACACATGCTGCATTCTATAGTATGCTACTCTGTGTATGCACACATGTGCATATACCATAGTATAGTCTAATGTACTGGTGTATGTGTTAACAAGCACATTGCACCCTGTAGCCATCATACAGGTGTGGATAATGCTCATATTGCTGTGTTACTCCTATTTAGGTACCACTGGCATTCAGCTGCAACAGCAGCCCATTGCAGGTGAGACTGTTATTATTTATCAGGCATCGTAATGCACAGATCTATCTGTCATGTGGTCATTTACAACATGTACACATAATGTATGGTCCTGTCACAATATACAGGTTGGACCTGCAATGCATCACAATGCCTACCCATGTGCAACACTTGCAAACTATGTGAATCACCTCATTGACATGAATCCTCACAAACTGTCATTGCCAGATGTGTGGATAGCTGTGCATACAATGGTGGAGGTGCTGTTCACTGTAGGGACATGTACTACATATCAGAACTACACATGTGGGGAATACAAACAGTACTACACAGTAGGCTGGAGTATGGCCAGCTCACAGGATTCACTGGTGTGGATCATAGCCCTGCTATGAATGTCACACAATGTGATGTGCTATCTTGGCATGTCCATGTCATCTAGTGGCCTGGCTGCAACACTGCCTAGCTAACCTGAAAACATATCCCACATACCACCCTTTGCCTGCATAACCGTATCATCAGTGGAGCATATGACATCTATGGGTGTATGTTATATGGGACAACACAGACATGTTAAATAGATGCATGTCACAATAATTTGGCCAACACATGTACACACATGGCCATGGAGGATGGCCAGAGACATGAAGCAACACACACAGTAGACATGATGTGCTTGTGTGTACACCCTGTCGTACAATGGCTACACATGGTCCAACTATGGCCTTTGTGTAATGGTTATAATGTAGATGTGGAACACTAGACATCCTACAGGCCTGTGCACATCTTGTGTAGGCATGACATCAATCCACCACATAAGATGTGTTGAACATCTTGAGGGTGTCACAACATGAAAGCAGTCACCTGTACAGTATCCACATCAGCCCACAGATAGAGTACATTCCCCATGCTGGTGTCAGACATCAATGTCATACTTGCTCCTCGTGTATGTGTGTGTGTGTGTGTGTGTGTGTGTGTGTGTGTGTGTGTGTGTGTGTGTGTGTGTGTGTGTGTAGTACACAAATGTCATGTGGGACATGGTGTAACAATGTGTTTGCCATGTCTGGCCATAGTTGCCAGGCAGCAGCAATATGGTTGCAGATGTGCAGGGGTGTCATCCGTATACCCTTCAGTGACCTGTGTCACAACTTCCACATCATTGTTTAGTGTGTATACACCTCAGTGACGTGGGTCACATTCCACAGTATATATGTATTGTATCTGAACACAGTCATGGCTATGAACTGTGTCTGTAACTCACACTGTATAGCAATAGAGACACCTCATGATTCCCTGCAATGGCCATGCACATCAGCTAAATGTGCAGTATATCTGTAGGGTGGACACACAACACTGCATTGGGACACCATTACCCCACTGTATATTTGACAGGAAGCCCTTGTGTTATACATGCATGCATGTCATTGCACACGTCAGTAGATAATATGTCATATTACATGTGATTGTCAAGGTAATATGCCACACATCAGGCAGGTGTACTGTTAACCTGTGCTGTTCTACATGTTGTAACACAGGGATATATGCTAACTACTACTATGATTGTGTAATTTGCATGCTGTCTGCTATGACACACATGCATGCTGTTGTGTGCAACTGTCTGTGTTGGAACATCTGGTAGGAGTGAGATGTTGCTCATGTGGACGTAGGCCTGCTACATCACCTGTTTCAGGTCTACGTGTACGAGCTTCCTCACATGTCCGCTCCCATAGTGGCGGTAGCAGCAGCAGTGCATCTGGTGCTGTGCTGTCCACAACATGACACAGCAGGCCACATGCACGTGGCCCAGGATGGTCCCAACAGGGACACGGTTCCAGTAGACAAGTGACATCAGACAGTACCCAATCTGCACCTCTGCCTGGTAGTGCCCGTGCAACCCCTGGCAGGCACAGGTCACATGTCTGTGGCTAGACACCGTGATCTGTAAAACCTGGCCTGTATAGTCTGCAGCTGTCAATAATACCCCTGTGTAAGCCAGACACATGGCAGACCTGTGTGCATACATACATGCACACATTGAAACATATGTAGGGCAGTGCAACACACACATGCATAACATCTACACATGCCCAATTAGGTCAAAGGCCCTAACCCACACACATGATGTCATCCAATGGTGCAGCCTAGGCCTCTGGCAAACATTATCACCCTGTGCATATGATAATGCCTGGGCCGCATCCCTGACATCCACACCATCAGTGCAGCGACATGCTTATATGGTCTGATGCACAGGGTGAACAGACTAGGAAGATAAGTGTAGTTTACAATTGTTGAGCACTGTTGACAGGCAGCAGACATACCATGTACTACAGGTGTACAATGCATTTCGTACTGTTAACAGTATGTGTCTTGTGTAACAACAGTAACTGCATGTTGGTCATGATATTCTGCTGTACTCCTTCAGGCGACATGCTTATATGGTCTGATGCACGGGGTGAACAGACTAGGAAGATAAGTGTAGTTTACAATTGTTGAGAACTGTTGACAGGCAGCAGACATACCATGTACTACAGGTGTACAATGCATTTCCTACTGTTAACAGTATGTGTCTTGTGTAACAACAGTAACTGCATGTTGATCATGATGTTCTGCTGTACTCCTTCAGGGCTAATTGCACGTGCTGGTAGATGTGAGTGTTTGCAGTTAGTGTCTCATATGTCAATGTGGACTACTCACAGGTATGTATGAATATACCAGCATGCATCGTGTAGCTGCCACATAACAGTGAGACTGTCCCACGTTCCAAACACGTCTACTGATCCAAGAGCATGATAGCTGTGTATTAAGTTACTGTAGCTACAGATGTGACATCCAAAAAGGGTGACATCACAGGTACAGTTACATGGAGTGGTGAGGTATGAGAGCGGTCTAGCTGATTACAAGGGTAGAGGCCAGTGGGAAGTGTGATGCCTCATTGGGAATCAGTAATACACATTCCCATGACAGGATGCCAACACACAACTGCACCCACACATTCGGGTATTGACACACATGTATTCAGTAACACAGTAACACACCCACACACTCACAGATTCACTGACACAGTAACACACACTCGCACACAGTTGCTACTGGTGAGGTGAGGACCCCTGTCTATTTGTAAATCATCATTACAGTACTATGCACCTACATGACGCACCACAGAGAACACACATGTACAGGTAGTCAGTATGGCCTAAGATCGGAGACATCAACAAGGATAGTAGAATGCATCCCCTGGATGGGGGGAGAGGTCTTATCAGTTCAGTATGGTAACACACATCCACACTCCAGGGAACAGAAAGCCATGCATGCACACACACACACACACATACACACACTGTGGCATTCAGTATTGAATACACCTATGTCACGCACATACAGATACCTCACATGTGTAAGCTACACGCCCCTGCCTATGTCCTGCTTTCTACATTACAGTCTGTACAGATGTGTACACTAGTGTACAGGAGAGTGAGTAACAACTGAAATGTATTCCCCACCATATGTGACATATATGGACAAACATGAAACCACACATGCCAGTACTGTGAATCAAAGACCTGCCTAGCTTATGATATGTATGACAGACTTACAGCAGTATTGCATGAGTTACAAACTGTACTGATGCTTCCTTTGGCAACAGTGCTGATATATGCACACGGGACTTCTTAACTGTTAACAGATGTCAAGTGATTTACCTTCGCTGTCACCCTGACTGCTGTCTAAGCTGTGTGTTATGTCCTTCAATTAACAAAACCATTGCTTACCAGTTAGGTTATTGTAGGACCAATTGTGACACACCTGTGAGCTGTCCTTAGCAAACATCCATTTGCAAAGATGCCCCACCACTTAGTTATTTCCACACATCTGTCCATACCTGAGGTACATCTTTCCATACATTCATCATATCACCATATACAGTTGGCAATGTTGAGGCTGCATTGCAACTGCATGATGTACTAGAATACATATCACCTGCATATATCAGCAACTGCACACGCATGTTATCTGAATGCACAACAATACATGTACATGTGTGTAAGTCCTACAATCCTGTCATTTGGGCATGTTTGTAGGCATTGCAATTGGTGGACATGTGCAATGACATACGTGACACATGGACTGTTGTATGATATGACAGGTGCAATGGGTGACCGGTACAGAGGGAATGTTACCTCTGTCAACATTGATATCACACCTTATGTACTGTTAGCATTCAGCAGCCATGGACCTACATTCCATGTGCATGTGTGTAATGGCTGTAGCCACCTGTTTGCACAAAGGACAACAACAGCTACACTATTTACATGTATGTTGTGTGTGTGTGACATGTACATACCCAGGGCAGGTACATGTATGTCATATCCATACATGAGGGTGTGTACTGGTGTACAGCAACAGTCATCTGCTAATGCTGGAAAGTACCGGGGGGGCCCTGGTATGTGTACAGCTGACCTTGTTACAGAAAGTGGTATCATTGCATTGCATAACACATGATGCAACTGTGTCAGTACATGGGTACTCTCTACAGTTGATGTAGAGCTTGGTACAGTCCACTGGTCAAGGGTCACATGGTGGTGTACTCTTATATGTCCTACAACATGTTGGTGGTCCGAGGGCATGGTGGTGTCTGAGGTTTACATCCTAGAATGCAGCATGTAACACTGTGTCCTACACATGACTCATCTGTGATGCCTTTCGTAGCAGTACTGGTCAGTACATGTGAGTGGCCTCTATGTATGTGGGGACACCACCACCTGGACTGGTCCGTAACTGTGTTATAGCCCACATGTCTGGTTCTGAGGTATATGGTGGTAGCGCTATTGTGCACTACAGAGCCATCAGCCAGGTGTTTCTCATTGCACAGATGTCAGTACTCCCCATTGTTGGATCTACAGTGACCAGCTGTGATTATGGATGCTACACATCTAGCACTGGTTAGCATATGAATACAATGCAGTTGACCTGTAGGTGTCAGGGTGTTATCCTGCATTTAGGACATTTGCCTTGGAATGGCACTGTATGAGCAGATACGACTTGGGTATTATCCTCACTCCCTTGAATCATGGATGCATATGATATGTGTTAAAGGCCTGTCTACTGTCAGCCATGTCATCCCAGAATGACAAACACTGGACAACCTCCTACTTACAGCAGGGCATTGGCTCATTGTGTTGTTCAAGCAGTTGCCACCTCTAGCAAGGCTCATTGTGTTGGTGAAGCAGTTTCCACTCCTAGCAAGACATCACTGTGAGTGGTGATATTGTGCTTGGTATAGGATGGTACATCTAAGGTGATGGACAGCAGCAGACGTTGTGTAAAAGACCGGTGTCAAATATATGTAGAGCAGCGTTCCTGCTAACAATGACAACTACTAAGACCAGAGCCCATTACGATGTGTTCTTTATGTCTACCTGTAATAGCATGGCCACTGTGGCCTTCAGTGTTTAGAATCAGAGTGCATCCCAGTCAGTCCTGTGCTACTATGTGTATGAGTATGCCCAGTATAACCTTGTGTAGATAGAAACATAGTGCATTCCGAACAGCCCTGTGCTACTAAGTGTGTGAGCATGCCAGTGTCACCTTGTGTTGGTTATGTGCCTCTGTGTATGGGCATGGCCATTGTAACCATGTATAGTGGTAGTAGTCATCCATTCCACAGATGGGCATACTCCAGGTCAGGATGGATTCCTACTTTAAACAGACAGGTTCACAAGTATGTACATCTCAACTGTCAGCATCCCTGTTGATGACCGCATTCCTAGAGGGTCATAATGAGAGACTTGAAATATGTAGTTTGTGTGGCGTGACTCATAAGTATGCAGTATTGCAATAGTGATCTGTAAATAGGCAGGTGTTCCGTTCCCACCAATGGTATGTGTGTGTGTGCGCGTGTGTGCGCGTGTGAGTGTGTGTGTGTGTGTGTGTGTGTGTGTGTGTGTGTGTGTGTGTGTGTGTGTGTATGTCTGTCCCCATTTGGCAGGGCTGATGATGACATCCACCTAAAAATACACCTCTGGGAGTGCTGTGTCCCAGTAATCTCGGTAGCACATTCTGTAACTGCATAATGCTGTAGTGTAATAAAGTAGTTAGGTCTGTGTTCTAATCCCAAACATGCCGTGTGTGTGTGTGTGTGTGTGTGTGTGTGTGTGTGTGTGTGTGTGTGTGTGTGTGTGTGTGTGTGTGTGTGTGTCCATCTGCCTGACAACTGAGTAATGTTTTTAGACTGCTCACACTCCTTACATTTCTTATACCCACCTTTGGCAAGGCTGATGATGTCACCCACCTATAAATACACCTCTGGGAGTGCTGTGTCCCAGTAATCTCGGCAGCGCATTCTTTAACTGTGTAATGCTGTAGTGTAATAATGTAGTTAGGTCTGTGTTCTAATCCCAGACATGCCACACGTGTGTGTGTGTGTGTGTGTGTGTGTGTGTGTGTGTGTGTGTGTGTGTGTGTGTGTGTGTGTGTGTGTGTGTGTTTGCCTGTCTGCGTGAGACAAGTACAATGATTTGTAGAGTATGCACTCTCTGTACAAATCGCATGACCACCTTTATCATTCCTGCTGTTGTCACCCACCTAGGTATACACCTGTAGACGTGCCGCAACTCAGTATTCGCCGTAATGCATGCCCTAAATGCGTATTGCTGCAGTGTGATACGGTAGGGGTTTGTATACAGGGCATGGTAAGTGTGTGTTTGTCTGTCAGAGCCTGTGTAGAGGTGGCCGTGATTGTCTTACCATTGGACATGCTTGGGAGTGGATTTTGTAGTTTTCCTATATGGTAACCATCTTATGACACATTGGCCACCTCACAAGGAGTACAGCTGTCAGTCAGCCATGGGACTGTGTTGGCAAGCCATACCCATACATCTGGCAAAAGGCCTGGTGAACAAAGTATGCAGCCCTACTAGTACCCGGCATATGTCCCGCACCCATGTGCCATGCACAAACAATGTTGCCTAGAATATCCCGCTATGTTGCTAGTACCATCCACATTGATGACAGATAGTAGGCATAGTGTGAATGCAGTGGCCTGCAGAGGACATGGCACCCTGTACAGTGGTACAATAGGCACATATATGCAGACATTGTGCCTTCACTATGTTCCACACTGAATGCCTGCAACATATGTGATGCCATCAAATGTGATCCACAGAGGTCAGACAATGCTATACACATGTGCCCTGTATGGACCCATGCCACTGACACCAATGAATACCTGTATTATACTATCCATGCAGGTGCAGGGTCGACTTGCTCACTATAAGCGGGTTTCACAATACCAGGCCAGTATTGGCATATCAGGGGATAACAGGCTGTGTACACAACATGTGTCTGCCAAACCAAGAACACCTGTACATGTCACTGTATAGTATTTTGGGACATGCACATCCCAGGCAATGTCCATGTGAAGGACTATCAAACACAGACATGGCATGCATTGCAAAGCTATGGCCATACACATTGGTAACCAGGATGTCAGGCCAGATAATGCAGTACCCATCTGTGTGGGACATTGCAGACCCTACACCCCTGCACTGCACACCATTGTTGGGTGAAGTGATGCCAAGGATTACCCCTCACCCAGCCTTGTACAGCCATCTTGCACAGCCAACCACTACACACCCATGAAGCAATGCATGTGGGTTGTGATGCTCCCATCCACAGTCACTCCCAGTATAACCTTCGTTGGTATACCAACAGATGTCAAGCTCTTTCACATGCCCTAGCCCATAGAACCTCCAGATATCCCCTGTGGTGCATGTGGTCCTGTGCATTACTGCAGTGTGGCAAACTAAGTAGTTAGGTTGTGTATCTGTGGCCCTAGCAAAGGTGTCAATGCGTGTCCATTAGAGAGTGTGGTTGTGGTGACAATGGCATCCATTGACTTGGACAGCCATTTGTGCCACACCTAATGTATGTCTACTACATCTCTGTTGCAGATGTCACTCACCTACACACATATATGTTCTGACAGCACAGCAACATGTCGCCTTTGTGGCACATGTAGTAATGACATGCACATGTAATAGTAATGAGTAGTCAGCCAGGGGTTTGACCCCAGTACGGTTCCGCGTGTGGCAGATGATGCTTATGGTTAAGTCTCCAAGCCCTTCCCTGGTGTACTTTGCCTGTCCCACGCATACACTCTCTGGTGGATGTGAAGGAGTACACCTGCACAGCAGCAGCATGTGTATTGTAAGTGATGGACATGGTCAGTTGATGGCCTCTGCACCTATTGCAGTCCTCCTCTAGCTGATTGCATGTGGTACAGCTGTGATGGTGTTCCCATAACCATCCGCATGATAAACACAGTACACTATCTAGGGAAACATGCTGTTATTTGGCCATGACCGTCGCTGTGAGTGGTACCTGGATGTGGTGTTCTGAACCGGCATCACAGATGATACCTGGATGTACCTCAATCATTTTCCACAGTGAGAAATAGCCTAAAGACAGGAAGGTGATGTGCCACACATGACTACAGCATGTAAGTGTAGCTATGCTGCATTGAGACTACTGCCTGTTTAACATGTGTGTGGTAATAGATATTCTGCATGTTATAATACAGACATGAAAGTACTCTGTTCATGAGGGATCCCCATCTGTAGGGTCATCTGTGAACTGGTCAGTGTGTGCAACCATTTGTTTCCTGTGTTACACACTGAACACACATCTGTGCACAGCAGAAGCATGGTGTGAGGATTCCAGACAGTACATGATGATAGGGATGAGTTACTGCCATCGCATCCCTGACTGGACATGTGTCACATGAGACAGTGGTATGACAGACACTGTCTGGGGCTCCCAGTGACAAGCCAATAATGGGCAACTGTTCATAGCTGCGATCACATGTCGATCACATTTCTACTACACATTGTACAGATGGCATGCAGTATATATGCATGTGTTGTGCTCCCTCTGCAAATATATACCATCTGTTGTGTTGGTTTGCTGGTGATATCTATGCACACTGTCGTAGTTAATCCTGTATGCTGTTGTCTATCACTAAGCCATATGTGGGTTTAAAACACAACACTATAGGCTGAATGGGTTGGGAGGTCCAGGCAGAACCTCCTATCCCACTTCAACTGACCATGGCACTGGGCACTAGCACATCTGGGGCCCAGCCATAGACATCAACCTCTGTTGGCTCTGCACCACCTTTTGGTGGTACAACCACTGAGAATGGAGCATGTCCCCCTGGGAGCGGGACCAGACAGGTACACATCTGCTGTCGTGCAGACCTGGATGTGTTGCATTGGTGGCTCACTAAGGGGTTCCGAAGCCAGATATGCCAGCTCAAGGGCGGAGTGTCATATTTACAGGGTGATGCTTCCCCTCCAGGACAGCCCCCAGCACTGCCTCCTTTGCAGCTGTGTAGGTGCAGTGGCAGTTGCCCATGGCTGGGGACCTCCGTCCCACTGCTCCCATGGGCTTGTGAATGCCGGACACCCATCCCCATCTGGGGTGTATCCCCCCCCACATGTGTCATATACCAACCCTGTATGCTGTCATTTCTGTGATCCTAGCTATCCTCCACGGCCATACCTACACTCCTTCCCCAACATCTGACCCTCACCTATGGAAAAATAAGGGCAATCAGTTCCTAGGACAACATCTGCCCAATACATAGCTGTCCATTACACACACGTACCCACTGGACACATGAAACCCTTGTAATATGCATCACAACATACTCCTGTTATCCTCACCCCTGTCCCTCAGGCACATGATCCTGGTATGCACATCACTCCTACAAAGTCCAGGTACACATGATGAGGATGATCCCATTGTACACACAACACTACTGGTCCCTCTATGGTTACCCCATTTACCTTTATCATAAGCATGATGTTGCACACAGCACCTTGCAAGAGTACTGTTCACACATAATGATTGGACAGGTACTGTTGTGTTAATGTACATTACATGCACAGAGTGATGTATACGGCCAATGTACAACTATTTGTGTGTATGACTGACACATGTCTGTCTGAGGGAGTCTTGAGATCACATAGAGCAACACCACTGCATAATACAGACATCGCTGGTGTTTCCCATTTCATTCATTTGTAATCCTTTGTTGCCACATGGTATGTTCCTGATACATCTCTATATATGTATGTACCTATATGCTGGACATAAACACTCACATATACATCTACATGATGGCATACATTCCTATACTGTTGAATGACTGCACTGTATGATATGTTTGTGGCACTGTCCATTGTCTGCATATCTGCCATGGCGTATTGGTAATACACATTAGCTGCGTGAGCAGGGTCCTGGTTCCGACCCTTGCAAAGGACGTTTATTTGGTTGCAGGGCAGAACAAGCCCATTATATACTGAGGAGTAAGGCTCATTAAAGCAGTTGGGAGCGGGTGTGCATGGGTTTGCACGGTGTTAAGCACTGCTGACCTCTGGTTATAGCCTCTTATACTCAGTTAGCCTCTACATTGCTATAACAGTGCAATACTCACATACTGGTAGCCAAACATGCTTACAGCCACTCACTCTTGCACCTGCAAATGCATCGACATTGGTGCTTGCATCTGTCACTCACACCCCTGGGTGGGAGCGAGGACCACAATATTACTTTGTGATGCCTATTACATCGGACTACATCACTACAGTATCGGGAATGACTGCCCATTAGGCGATGGCATTGCATTCGACTGTACGGAATCAGCGGCCTGTGCAGTGAATCAACCATATTTGTGTGTTCCTCATACAATCTGCTCCCACCTTGTGATGCCTATTACATCGGACTACATGACTACAGTATCAGGAATGGCTGCTTATTAGGTGACGGCATGGCATTCAACTGTACGGAATCAGCGACCTGTTCAGTGAATCAATCATATTATTTGTGTGTTCCTCATACAATCTGCTCCCACCTTGTGATGCCTATCACATCGGACTACATGGCTACAGTATCAGGAATGGCTGCCCATTAGGCGACAGCATGGCATTAGACTGTATGGAATCAGTGGCATGTCCAGTGAATTAATCATATTAATTGTGTGTTCCTCATACAATCTGCTCCCACCTTGTGATGCCTATTACATCGGACTACATGACTACAGTATCAGGAATGGCTGCCCATTAGGCGATGGCATGGTGTTCGACTGTATGGAATCAGCGGCCTGTACAGTGAATTAATCATATTATTTGTGTGTTCCTCATACAATCTGTTCCCATCTGGCCGATACATGGGAACTGAGACTCTTCAATATAGACAAGTAGTTGGGCTGTGGGAGCCACATCCGTCAGCCGAGTCATGCTACCGCATACCTATTATAGGTTTGCCACCTTTTCAACTGACCAAGGTGGGACTTTAGGGTTACCACCTGTCCCACTTTGCGAGGGAGATTCCCTCTTTAGGCAGTTGTGTCCTGCAAAAATAATCAAGACATAGCAAATGTCCTGATTACAGGACAATATTATTTTCTATGTTTCATTAATAGTTGCATAAAACAGTTATTTTATATATGAAACTTCTATATGTTATGTGAAGTAGCATAAGCAATTCAAATGTTACTAGAATAAGCTTTTATTTGTGCAAATAAGTATAACTCTGTACTATGCATGGCTGTAGGTATGTTTTGTCCTGGAAAGTCTGACATTTCTACAGAACATGTCCCACTTTGGCCATTTGGAAAGGTGGCAACCCTATAGGACCTGTATGTAGAGATGTCAGACTTTGCAGGGCAACACATATCCACAGCCAGTAGAAAGGAGAGTATTTCACTGTTTTGCCTAAACAAAATGTTATTCTTGTAGCATTATTGTTGCTTATACTATTTCTTATAACATTTAGGTGTTTCAGGTACAAAATAATTGTTTTACGCAACTACTACAGACAATATAGGAAATCTTTGCCCTAAATCACAGGACATTTGCCATAATTACATTTATTTTGCAGGACACAACTGCCCAAAGGGGAGTGTCCCTCGCAAAGGTGGACAGGTGGTAACCCCAACCCTATTATCATATCATCTTTCTAAGGTAGTCAGCGGAACATGCGTTTTCTCTCACTAGCAGATCTCTCATACGAATGAGGAAGAATGAACACCAAATTAGGGACACTGCATAACAACCTAAGGGACACATTTAGAAGGTTGGTGCTATTAACCTGACACATTGACAGACCCAGAGCACATATGTATTCATACACATTGTCTGAGGTACATGCTGTTTAGGACTCTTACATGTTGTCATTATTCATTATATGTATTCCGCCACCTTTCCTCCTAATATCACTAGTTCTAGGAGGGTTTAGTTGGGACTGTACTAGATTTTGATTCGTAATCACGGACGTCATTGGTAATCAGGGACAGTTCAAAGATATGGTCCCTATGTGTTACCCAATGGTTTACGGACTAACCAGTAGATGTGCTCTTAAGGTTTGGGAGGTATGGGCGTCTGCTATACCCATGTTGGAATATTAATTAAATCCACTGGGCTGTCCTAATACGTGTCTGCCAGCCAACACCTGCACGCCTAGGCCCATAATCGCAGACCCACAGTTCCCCTACCTGCCACTACTCTACAGCACTCATCTTTACTGTGGACGCAGCTGGGTGCAGGTGAGGTATGAACACGCCCATACACACTGCCCACTCTCCCCGTGTTGGGACATATGTCGTATGTTGTGTCAACCCATGTGTTATCAGGCTTGCACAACCTACTGTTCCATGTACGGCTACATCCTGGTCGCAGTAGTCTTTACTGGCATTGCCTGGAAGAACAAAATTTTTGGTGTCCCACAAGGGACGTCGCTATCCATGTTTAAAGTGTAGACCTTGTAGATCTCTCCCACTGGTAGTTTCCTGCCGGTGGTCAGGGAAGCAGTGTTGTATTTACCTTTATTGCGTGTCTGTATGTCTCACCGGCCTATTTGGGGGGGGTGGGAGGAAGACGTTTGTTGATTGGACAACCCACCAACATATGCCTGGTCTGAACATATGTTACCCATAACTGCTGTAACATAACCTAGGTATATACATGTGTATATTTACTGTAACATATATATCTATTTACATTAATATATACAGATATATCTGCATATGTATGCATACATGTATATTCATATCTTGCTGTGTATATATATATATATATATATATATATATATATATATATATATATATATATATATATATATATATATATATATATATATATATATGTATATATATATATATATGCATGCATACACATCTATATGATTTAATTATTTTGATCATACTGTTGAATGACTGTGCTGTCTGTTATGTTTGTGATAACATCGACGTTAGGTATAACTGCCATGATTTAGGGGTAAATCACATTGATTGTGATGTGTAGGGTCCTGGAGTCGGGCCTGGCTGATGCAATATATTGTGCTGCTGGGTGGAACAAGGGCCGTTGGACAAAGGATGAGTACAACACTTTTCAGCTGCGGTTTTCTGTTTAACCATCGATTCAAGTCATGCAAAATCCGTCTACATTCTTACTGTGATACGTCACGCCAGTTCACATTTAATTGGTATTATATTGTTATACAGCATAAAATTAGCAAGATATGCTCGTATACGGATTACGCCTCATAAATGGTGTGTGCTGCAGTCGACCAGCAACGTCTGCTCGATAGTCGAATGCTCTAACCACTACACTCTTGGTGTTCTGTTTCATTTATATGTATACCCATGGTTTAAAGTTACCCAAACACATGACTCAACACTTCACTAACACAGCAGGCATCCATTTTCCTGTTGGGAAAACCACACTACTACACATGTGCCAGTCCCAACTGCTCTGGACCCTTGGCACATGTTGACTCACTCAAAGTATATTTAGACCTCCAAATCCTATAGTCCTGGCACATATGTTTATTTGATTGTCAGGGTGTTCATGTGGTCATCCGGGTTTAGGCTTGTCCAACTGGGGACCGGGACTACCCTGTACCTAGTTGAAAGTCAGACTTAGCACAGTGACATCGTTGGTTCCACTTTTAGCATCCTACCTGTGGTTGGTCAGGAACCAGGATGGCCAGAGGTGAGCTTATTCTGTTTCTTGTAACATTTAAGTATTTTACATACAGAAATAACTGTTTTATGCAACTGTTACATGAAATATGGGACATAAGTATTTCCTACAATCACAGGATATTTGCCATTGTATTATTTTTGGTCAGGACACAACTGCCCAAAAAGGGACTGTCCCTCGCAAAGTGGGACAGGTGGTAACCCTACTTACGTCTGCTTTAAAGTACCTTAATCACCCTATATCCGACTGCCACCATGTGAATGTGTAAGGTATATATTCCCGATAATGCACGTGGGGAGACGTGCATCACAGTCAGGTGTTTAACCCTGGGTCGTAGGTTCTGCAGGACCGGCTGGAGGCTGAGCAGTCTTGTGGACAACTACTGCTCATACAACTTGTGTCCAGATGTCTACAGGACTGGACATTGTGTCGTGACACCAAGTCTAATGTTTAGAACAGATACTTATCCCATGAGGGATATCCAAAAATTGTGGGGACTGATGACCTCGATTCCTTTGGCTTTACGAAAATAAGGTAGGTTTATACATGCAAGGGATACATAGTTTGCATCCTGAGACTGCCTAGGGTAAGAATGCCTACTAGATATGAGTAGGGATCACTATGTGCAGATATGGCTGTGCCTAGCTAGCAGCCCGAGTATGGGTGGTTTTGGTGGACATTCAGGAGGGGGGTGTGTGCTGTGGAGAGGATGATGGGTATTCAATTATATATCCAGGTGTGTTGGGGTTGGATGGCTCAGCTCAGGCCAGACCATTATGTGGGTATTTGCCCGTAACATTTCTGTACATGTGTATCGCACATTTTAATGTTCATATGTTTGTGGGATTGTGTTCTACAGTATGGCCTGCCAGGTTGTATTATGGATGTGAATATTTGTTCTTTGGTTATCTTTCTGATTCACCCACTGCTCCCTCATACACCTCCAGTTCTCCTATTGTGCATCCAACCCAGTCTCCCCTTGGCAAATTATTGCATTACCCATCAGCCCCACCCCCATATTCCACAGACACCATCCATCCCTTCTCTGGTTGATGGCCCATGGCACAGTCAACAGAACACATTTGGGCGGCGCAGTGGTGCAGTGGTTAATGCTGTCACCTCACAGCAAGAGGTTCTCCGGTTCGATTCTCAGCTGGGGTGCTTTCTGTGTGGATTTTGCATGTTCTCCCTGCGTTCGCGGGGGTTTCCTCCGGGTACTCCGGTTTCCTCCCACATTCTAAAGACATGCTTCTGGAGCATATCTCCCCGGGTCTCTGCTGAAAACAGGATCTGTGGAACCTAGTCGGACTTTCACGGTCAACAAATGTTAAATAAATAAAATAAATAAACACTGCGTACACTACATATCTCTGGTACCAATATGGTTGTGAGGACTACCCTAGCATTTCTGATCATCCATATGCTGTACTTCATGCACATAGGTACACGCAAATACTTATCTTTCATGACATGGTAGGTAGACCCGTGTAGTACCCATTCATCTTTGGGTTGTCCTGACAAGGACCACTTGGACTGCGAATGGGCAGATATTGGGAGAATGCTCTGACCATTGGTAGGGTTGCCACCTTTTCATATGACCAGGATGGGACTTTTTCGGGACACACATCAGATTTTACAGGCCAACACATCCCCACGGTCAGTACAAAGGATAGTACTTTAGTTTTATGCCTAAACATAAGCTTATTGTTGTAGCAGTTTAGTTGCTTATTCTGTTTCGTTTACTTGCTTATTCTGTTTCTTGTAACATTTAGGCATTTTACATATGGAAGTAAGTATTGTATGGTATTATTACATAAAATATGGGACATAATTATGTCCTACAATCACAGGACATTTGACATTTATAATGGTTTTGGTATGGACACAACTGCCTAGAAGGGGGACTGTCCCTCACAATGTGGGACAGGTGGTAACCCTAACCATTGGGCTAGGCTTAGCAATTGGCGGCTCGCAAACACAATGTGTTTCACTTCCACTTGGTATAACTATCGACACTACAATGGAATACGGGCACGGGGTTTTAAATGTCATTTGTTCAAGGGACGTGGTCAATATTCAGCTACGTGCCTTTGTGTTTACTTTTTATTTTGGAGTTCGCAAAACTGTCTTGTATGCTTTGCATGTATTTCAGTATCTATGGACACTGACAGGAGTGATTACTATCAGAGGCAGGCTGTACTAGTCAGCATTTTAGGTTGTGCGTATGCAGCCGACATTTTCACGCCTCCGTGCAGCATTTGGACATGCCCCCTGCACTCGGGCACGTTTCCTATGCACGTGGCCATTATGGCAGCACACCTTCATTAATATGCATGTGGTGCTGCTGCACCATTTCTATGCCACATAGTTGGCGCAAGGCTAACGCTGTCCTTGCGCCGAGCTTCATGAATCCTGAGGTTCTACTTTTGCAATTAGCAAATTCTGTCTTAGATGTATCTAGACATGCATATGAGGATTTATTTTACAAGAAAAAAATTGAGTATTTCAGACATCTTTTTTAAAGAAATAACTTTCCAAGAACAAGATGATATGTTTTGCTATGTCAGATGCTGCAATTTGATTTTGTTATTTGGATAGAGCCATAGAAGTGACATCACATTATTTTCTTCGTGGGGGGGGGGGGGCAAGATTTTGACCTTGTAGTGGAAAAGAGTTAAACAAGTTTCCACGGGTTATATCACAAGCAAGGTAAGCTGATGAAATTCATATCAAGGCTGCAAAATAAGCAGATTAACACCTATTGCTCTGCTCTGCGCTGTACTGCAATTCTGTTTTCCTTTGCTTGGATTCCTGCCAATGTGTGGGTTCTGGAGTGTTCTGTATAAAACAAATATGCCATTTTATTCCACTATCTTCCTGTTATGATGCCTCTGCACTACTTCCTGTACCTCAGTCACATATTATTATAAACACATGTAATTTTTTGTCCTTTTGATGTAGGGTCAGATGCATTAACAGCTACACTAAGTGTATCTATCATGTGTGTGGTACTGCACTATTTGGTATACATCAAATGGCTTTACTATTGGTGTAGAGCTTCAAAACAAAGGTAATTGGCAGAATAAGCTAATGACAGCAGGTAGCTGAATTGTATGCTAATTAACCAATATAACATGGTGCAGCTATACAGGAATATATGAAATAATCATGTACACTCAGTGTAGCCATTTGCCTTGAAATCCAAAACTCTTTGGATAACAGCCACAACTGCACTTAATAAAAAATAAAAAAGAATGGTAGCCATTATTGCTGACATCACTGACCTTTATGTGCTGCTGACTTTAATCCAAGGTGCTGCTGACACACTTCAGCTAAGAAGAATGAGAGTGTCTAGACCCCATCTGACTTTTCATAGACTTTATGACAATGAAATTATAGAGTGATATTGAGTGGACAGGGCAACACTAGAGGAATTATGCAACCTCTGCTACCCTAACCTGAGGACCCAGGGAAATTATGGAGAACCATCCTAGTGGAAAAACGGTATGTGCAGCATTATGTATATTAGCTACAGGTACATTTCAGAGACCAAGAGGGGATATATTAGGGGTGTCACAAGCCTAAGCTTTCAGAATATTACATAATTTCTAAATGCAATGCTGCAACAGGCAAAGGGAGTGCATCTGTCTCCCACAAACCCCACAGGACAAAACAAGAACCATGCAATAATTTTATGCAATAGCTCATTTCCCTGAAGTTTTGGGGGCCATAGATTGCACACACATAGAAATAGAAGCCCCGCCTGGAGAACAAGGAAGGATGTACATGAACAGAAAAAGACACCACTGTATAAACTGTCAGTTTGTCTGATATGGACAAGTGATCATGTACAATGTTTGTTCATGTAATCCAGGCAGTTCTCATGACTCATACATATGGCATATCTGTGAGCTGTACACAATGTTTGCTAGGTGTGACTTTCCACAATGTCATCTACTGGGGGATGATGTTCTATCCTGGAGCTTTGGCTCATGAGATGCATGAGAAACCCACACAACCAAGCAATGATACAAGGATGGCCATGCTAAAACTACGAGTATCATAGAATCTGTATTAGCCTTGCTCAAATCAAGGTTCCAGTATCTAGACACCTCAGGAGGTGGCCTGCAGTACAACCCAGCCACCTTTGCTGAAATACTTGCAGTTTGTTCCATGTTGCACAATATCATTCTCAGGACACACCTTCAGTAAGGACAAGTAGAGGCAGGGCCACCGTTTCCAGTAACACAGGCAGGACCAGCAGCTTCAGCAGATACAGATGAGGAGTCTGAATGAGAACTTCTAGCCACAGATGCTGCTGGCAGATGTAGGCATGCATAATATGCCATCGCTCTGGCTAAGAGGCAAAGGAGAACATATACACTGATTACCTAAAAGAAAGAACAGCCTTAGCACATACAGATATTAAAAATAATGCCTGAAAAAATGCATAACCTTTACTTAACCGGCTAATGGTTGTATTCTGTTTCTGATGTTAACAGAAAACAACCATGTAATGGTTGTATTCTGTTAACATTAGAATGGGCAGTCTCCCCAAGGAGATGTCTCACATCTGCATTATTACCAAGGTAAGTCTGTAACCTATACAGAACAAAAAATACAGTTATAAAACTGATTCCCACTTTATGTATATTCTCATATGTCCCTAAGATGATACATGTCCCAGGTGTACAGTAATGTCAGTAATACATTATGAATAATGTTTGCAATAAACAGCTATGTTTTTTGCCCAGTAATGTGCAGCAATTCTTTCAGTTTGCCACTGTGTATAAACCAGTGAGCAGGTCAAGGATAGCATCATTGACACAAGTATAACATTAAGCAAGACTTAAACATCTGCATTGACTGCATGAGTAACAACAATAAAACAGAGTGAGGGGCAACAATAACAGAAACAGTTATGCACAACTGATTATGAACTATGATTAAAAACATGTATCCTATAATACATCTACATTAAAGGAACATTCTGAGTAAGCAAGCATTAGCTACCCACCCTTCGCATCAGACATATATGAAAACCAAAGTCACAAAGAAATCTGCATAAGGCAGGGCACAGTCATCATCATTTGCACAAGGTGGCAGGGGGGAACATAAGGGCAAGCCTGACACTGAAGAAGTGTGTGTGCATAAGTAAAACAAAAGTTTATTCTTTAAGTATCCAATTTGCAAGAAATGTTGCAAGATATGTTTAGCCATCAACAGTACTGCTTAGATAAGTGGAGTATGCATACCTGTGTGTGTATGTGTGTGTGTGTGTGTGTGTGTGTGTGTGTGTGTGTGTGTGTGTGTGTGTGTGTGTGTGTGTGTGTGTGTTGGTGGTATGGGTAAGTATTTGCAGAATGTGTGTGACTGCATGAACACAGTCAATCACTGTGCTAGCAATACATCCTGGCATATTGGCCAGGTGTGAGACGAACATGGTAGAGTAGTCAGTTCAGCATCGTCACCTCCCAACTATAAGAACCACCTTCTCCAGGAGTTGCGCTGTAAGTTACATGGCCTTGGCTGGAATGTGGGGTGTTAACTTATTGTGACTGATGTCTACTGGATGAGCTCTAATCATAACTATGTCCAGGACTATGACCACATCGCCTGCCATGTGTAGATGTGGGCATCACAATCACTGAGAGAGTAGTGGAAAAGTAGTGCCACTATAGGAGTGGGATCTTGCATGACCATATTGGCTAACACTGGATGATGTAGTAGCTTTGTGGTAAAATGGATGCTGACCCTGCCACTGCAGACATTCTACCACAGATAATGCTTGATGCAGTGAGTCATTCATCCTGTCCATGGAGTCAACCACATAGTTCAGGCAGCCACCTACATCAGAATGTACAATGCTTAGTAAATCTCTATTTAGACCCTTCTGAAACATTCCTGTGCTTCCTTGATGGTCCTACACACACTGTGTGCACTTACTGGCACAGCAACATTAGGAACAGGGTGGACAGCAGGCCTCCTCTGACAACCTCTAAAAACCCAACTTTGTGGCACACTGCCCTCACAATGGCTACAGGGAGCATCTACCATTTCTGCAACTGGAGTAACCACACTACCCTAATCAACTGTGTCACCCTCAACCTTTCCTATGTCTGAGATCTCTGGTGTCATGGGTATGTGAAGGTATATTGACTGTGGCTAAAATAGTGAAGGAGATGTTTGAGGCTGAAATAGGGGCAGATTTACTGATTGTGTCCAAAATCTGAGTAGGAAATGTTGCAAGCACAACCTAAGCATCAGCCTGATCCTCTGCACCCCCAGACTATGACATACTTATATGTGTAAAGATGATAATTGTTTAATTATACAGCATACCTGGAAGTTCTGCAGTAGACACACTTTTTTACATGTCAGCCCCAATATCAAGGATTCTGTTTGAACCCTGTGTTGAGCTGTCTTGAGCTCTGACAGTGGACAGCAGCTCCTCTGTTACAGTCAATAGTGGCTCATTAGGAGGACCCCTCCCCCCCATATAGTCATGCATTCATGGGCAGTTTCAGCTGCCCAATATTTGGCTGCCTTAATCATATCACTGGACCTATGTCTTGTTTTGGAATATGTATGTCCATGCCTTGTCACTGCATAAAAGTCATAGTAGGACTTGTCACCCCTGTTTGACTCTGATAGGAATAACCCATGGTGATCTAGGGCTTGAATGATCACATTATTCTTGGCATCCTTGTATGTTTTTTATGTGATGCAGATGTCTTGTTTACCATATCCCTGTATGAGATAAAACATAATAGGAAAGAAAAAATCCATAAGTAAAAAAAAAAATATTTTGAACAAAGTTGTCAGGTTTCAAGATTGAAATTTCCATTAAACTTTCATCATTATATAAAAAGTACTGCATGATCAAGAAAAAAACTGTGAACAGTGAATATGCAAATGGTGTGTGAACTCATTAGTATTCATGAATTCTGCAATCAGCACTAAGTGCAGGGAATGTAAATATGGTGTAAAGACATACATGATTTCATACACACACTCTGCTTCTACGAAGTGTGTATGATTAGTCTGGCTGTATTTTCAATCAAGTTGCATCATTTACAGGAAAGTTTGTGACTACCATTGATTGACTTAAGAGAGCAACATTCCTAACATTTGCATGAATTAAAATCAGCTGGTCTCTCCATCATAAAATTTAAAGGAACAGCAGTTAAAATAGCATTGTGAACATAATATGCATTTTCCTGTTCTTTAAAACTGCCTTATTTAACAAGCAAATTAATACATTTATCGTAGCAGCAATATGGTGAAAATCATATACAAAAATTGTGTAAAAATGTAAAGAGTCTCCTCATTTATCTAACCTTACATTATAAACATTTTCAAGTAAAAAAATAATAAATAAAACATCATTTCTATAATGCTGTTACTACAGTATTTCATCTCATTAAGCTTTTCAATTTTAAACAGCATGTGATAGAACACATGCCGTTCAATCCTGGAACGTTATAAGCATTGAGACGAATTTGCTAGAGCAATTCCAACTTTTCTAATAATAAGGTGAATGGACCCCCTCTTGTTTTACTGTCCACTTGATCAAGTATCCAGAATTTAAATGCATGTTCTGGATATTGTTCTGCATGCTTTGCTAAAGCATTGTCCAGTTTGCGTTTATTAATACAATATATATGTTCGTGTATGCGGTCTCTCATTCTATGCTCGGTTTTACTGACATAGAATGAATCGCAATTTTGACATTTAGCCACATATATGTTCATTTTGGAGTTGCAATTAACTTTTCTTCTGTTACTCAGATGTGTGTTGTTTATGTGCAGTGATGCACCTACATGAATGTATTTGCAATAGGGGCAACCATCACATTCATAGAATAGTCATTCACCCTATCCTATCTATCCTTTTTGTTTGTTTGTTTGTTTGTGTGTTTGTTTGTTTTTTTGTTATACACTGCTACTGAAACCAAATTGACAATGAGCACAGAATGACAGACCAATCACAGAGTTGATACCACTATACCTCTACAGATGTCTATGGCAAAACCACTATAGGCAGCATACACAACCAGCACATCTGGGTCACAGCCTATCAGCATTTCCTCTAAAACTCCTGTACTACTTGCTCCACCAGCATCAGTAGCTCTGCCCCAGCTGCTGGTACAGTGATACCCTCTGGGAGCAGTAGTACTGGAGTTGGTAATTTTGTCACCTGACAGGAGCTGATAAGGCTGATGAAGGGCATTATGTAGAGGAGCCCCAGTGCCCAAATTGGCAGGGTGGAAAAGGTACTGAGTCATATTACCAAAAGGATGCCACATCTAGCACTGACCAAGTCAGCTAACACAGGAGACAGTGATGACAGTTCTGAGGTAAAAACTAGATTCTCACTGTTCACAAGCTAGACATAGATGCACCTCTGAGGCCCACTACCTATCGCCAATCATGGTGTCCCTCAAACCTTTGTATCTATTCATTATCATCCATATCTGTCTTGTATGTTTTGTATGTCTGCACCTGCTACCAAGCCTACCCTACTTACTTGACCGTCTCATCCTAAGCACATTCCCCAACATTCCTCTCACTTTAAAAAAAAAGGGTGCCTGTCTCAGAAAAAAAGCACCCCATATATAGCTCTCCACAGTGTGACTCTCTAAACTCATGAAATTCTTTGTACAGTTTACAGTTCTGCATTTATGTTGTGACAAAATGGATAGCTATGGCACTCTCCCACCACCCTCATGCAAATACCTGTATTCTTTTTCTTGTGTACTACCCTCTGCTTGCCCCTACCAGTTTTACCACTGCCCTATACACCCTTTTTTCATACATTTAATTTAGTCAAAACATAGAATCACTCACAACACACTTGTCCAGAAATGGCCTATGTAAAAGCCTTCACGTTTTGCCCACAGCAATTGTGTAGAGGTTGGTAACACCAGTCAATGCTGCATGATGGTGAATGGCATTTAACTTCTATGGCAAAAGCTGAAGATTTTAATTTCATCTGCAGACGTCCAGTTATTTTCATGCAGATGTGCTTTAATCTGCTATGCTGTAGGGATGCAGAATAAAGGCACAATAAAGACAGTACGGTGGAACAGTTATTGTAACAGTTCTTAGGCTGCTGCATGGAAGGAGTGATAAGTTCCTATGTAGTATGTTGAGTTAATTCCCCTGTCCATAGACTGATGTTTTTGCACAGTGTCATGGGTTCAATTACAGTTGTAGGTCATATACTTACTTCATGACATTTTATATTCCTATTGCATGGTTAACTACAAATGTCTGTATTTACCTCCCTGTCCAACATTTCAGTAACATACCATTTGAATAATGCAGCAATAAAGCATTTGCAAAAAGATTTAAGCCCCAACAGGGAGCCTTGGTAAGGTACCCTTATCTTGCTTATGTCTTAATATTGGTTGTTTTGTGCTACCCATTCTTTCTCCCTATAGCAAGCACTTTATTTACAGAGGATGACAGATTAATAATGAGGGAATACATTTGAGAAACACACTATGGTCCTACATGTCCCAGAAAAAAAATACTGTAGCTATTTCTCTCTCCAGACGCCTCTCTTTCTGTTCACTCCTTCTGCTTCAGTAAGTTGTCACTATCCTTCAAATGTGTGACTTAAAGTGTGTGAAGTAGTATCTCCTTTTGGAAGAGATAACCATAGACACAGTTTTGCATACTTTCAAGAGTTCTAATCCAGATATCAGCTAAGGGTTAATGTTCCTGTTGCCTACATATTGTTATAAGACAACATTATCCTGCTTCTGTCAGAAGCTAGTTGGTCCTTTCCTCCCACTTCCCGTCTATCTATCTTCTCTCTTCTGTGTCATAGGCTTTCTACTTTGCATTTGCCCAATGTCTGTTAGTGAGCACCGAATGAAACTTAGGCTACATTAAAATACTGCTCTTATGACAAAATCTTCTGAGTTTTTGCCTTAGGCAGCATTACTGCAGAGCCTTTCATGCTTCTGTGCTTAGCTATGTATAGTCAGGTTAATCTGCTTTTGAACAAGCTGAAGAGCTGAAAGTGCAGCAAATCATTGTTGTGAGGGTAATGAAGAATAATACATACATTTTTCTTTTCTGTAATATGTTGTCATATTGAAGTTTGTGAAATAAAAGTTCCTATGTGGTGTTGTTAGGTAATACTTAGGTCTGTAGATTGTTTTGGAATACTATTAAGGTATGAATCTAGATGTATGCAAAAGTGTCCACTGAGGAGAATAAATTTCACTTTGGACACAACTCACTCAGCACTTTATCCCACTTTTAAATGAAACACCCTCTCTGCAACAAACTGATGAGGTCACCCTGTCAAAAGTACACTCCCTCCCCTTTTATGTCAGAATTCTTCTGTAGCACTTGCAATTGATACTATGCTTTCTTGTTTGTGTACCCTAGATAGGCAGGAGATTCAATTCTCACAGTGGGGAACTTGTGTGTGTGTGTGTGTGTGTGTGTGTGTGTGTGTGTGTGTGTGTGTGTGTGTGTGTGTGTGTGTGTGTGTGTGGCTGCAGTGTCAGGAACATATTGCTACCTGAATGGACATGCTGCATGAACTTCCAATCAGGTGAAGAATTTAACCTCGATGAGTGTTCCACCATCCTGTTATCCCAGTTTTACCACAAACATCTTCCCTGCAACACAGTGATGAGGTTATCTTGTCAAAAGTGCACTCTCTCCCCATTAAAGTCAGATATCTTTTGTGGTGCTTGTGGGTAACACCATGTTCTCTAGATTGTGTAGCTGGTTAGGTAAGTGATTTGAATTTGACAGCGGTGAACTTTTGTCTTTGTGATCCGAGTGTCAAGGAAATAAAGCTTCTAAACAGATGTGCTTTGTCCACTTCCAACTCAGGATAAAACTTTAACTTTGAACACGGTTGCTCTGCAACACACTGATGAAATTCAAAAGTGCACTCTCTCCCCTTAAGAGTCAGACTTGTCATATGGAGCTTGTAGCTAATAATGTGAATTCTAGACTGTAAAACTCGATAGGTGAGATATTCAAATCTCACAGTGGGGAACTTGTGTGTGTGTGTGTGTGTTTGTGTGTGTGTGTGTGTGTGTGTGTGTGTGTGTGTGTGTGTGTGTGTGTGTGTGTGTGTGTGTGTGTGTGTGTGTGTGTGTGTGTGTGTGTGTGGCTTTAATGTTAGGTGTGTATAGCTGCCTAAACACAATTTATCAAATTACAGTCAGAGGAAAATGTTAATATGGGAGAGGATACCTCCATCCCATTATCCCACTTTTACCACATCTTTTTTCCAACCCACTAACAAGGTCATCATGTCAAAATTGCATACTGTGCTCTTTCAAGTCAGACTTGTGACTAATTCTTTGCTTTATAGGTTCTAAAATGATAGGTAGGGGATTCAAATCCAACACTGGGTAACTAATGTGAGTGTGTGTACTGTCATTGCAATTGCATCTCTGACAGCACCTCTTAGGTAACCTTCCACTTATTAGACATATTTTACTGGTAGAGGATTGCCCTATAAATCTGTATTACCCCCAGGCAATAAACAGCTTTGGAAATACAATGCTTACTTCATGCTATCACATACCTCTCAACTGTACAGATCTTCACAGCATGTCCAGATTTTTGTCTCAAATTTTTGGTTTGTTTCTCATAAAATTGTACTTTTCTGATAAATCATTGGCAAATCATTCAGGGTTGAAGTCAGAAAATAATGACAGACATTTGAGTTTCAGACTTCATACCCTTCAGAAAATTCATGGTAGTATAAAGCCTGTTACTCAGTCAACTTTCTAAGTTTGTAAGGGAAACGTTTATAAAGTGTCCCTATTTTTGGGCTTTTGTCCCCCCATTACTTATGGCTTTGTCCAGATTTCTTGCTCTAAGAAGTTGAGATGTATATATATATATATATATATATATATATATATATATATATATATATATATATATATGAGTTATCCTGTGGTGTTGGCTGTTGGTACTGTGCACTTTAGACTGCATAAGTACAGAGGGAGGAGGTTTGAATCCAGTAATGATTTACTATGGTCCATGGGTGTTTGTCATACTGTGTGGATAAGACTTCAAAAGCATGTAGTATGTGCAAGTGTTTAGTGTTACTGTGCACTTCAATCACATTCATATATTGTAGAAGAACATCAACATATATAAGAATGGTTATGTCTTGCATTCGAATGTGCACTGTGGCAAATGTAAAAGAACATCTCATGTGGCCCATGGGATTCAGGCAGTATTCAGTGCCATGTGGTTGTAGGTAGTCTGTTCAAATCCAGCCATTACTAGTTAGATTCAGTTGTGTCAGTATGTCTGAGAATTAGCAAGTCAATAACAATGCCTTCATCCAGCTATCTGCTGTGTAGTGTATAGCTGGGGATTCCTATTACAATGATTTATGCTCATTTTTAAACAGAAATGCTTTACGGGAAAATTATGATGTGGTGGGATGATATTCTGCATTCCCATGAGAACTATTCATGCTTTTCCTGTGGTGTGAGGACATAGCTTCTGTATGCTGTTGACTTAGTAAAGCATGTGTTCAAATCAGTGATTATCCAGAAATTGTGCCTGTTTGCTATTCCCCCATCACACTGATGACTGTATTATGCAACATGTGTTTCTGCGTTTATATACCAGAAGGCAATGTTATGTGAGAAACACACATATATCAACAGTATTTTAAAGACATATCAGGACACCTACCCCTTGCAGCAATAACATGATGCTACGGCGTCAAAGACCAAAATATCTTACACTTGTAGCAGCAGTTGCACTTTGGCATGACCATTCTTCCCTATATCATGTAGCTTCTTTCATCACTTAGTCAGGTGTTCAAAACCCACATTGACTGGCTATAAGCACTGTGTGTCCTAGTACTGTTATACAGTAATGACACCTACAACTGTTGTAATGTGTTTAATTACTGTGAAAGAAACCATCACAGCCCTTTTATCTCATACAAATCGCAATGCAATCATATAATGTAATGACTTCACACTAGTGGAGTCTCACAGCTTTGTTAAGACTTCCACTGTGGTGAATGTGAGTCATGCGAGTGCTTGTAGTCAGTAGAATTATATAGCTTGCTGTTCATTTCCTGCCAATGGTAACATTCTCTGAATGTACTGATATGATGCAAACAACCCTGTTTGAAGCTGTTATTCTCAATTTTACTTTGGAGGCAGAAAAAACAATTCATTTTGTAATATGCTAGTGAAATGGGTGTTCTCCAAATGTCATGGTGTAAGTGCTCCTGTGTCACATGCAACTGAATGAAGTTGTTATTCCAAATTTTCACTATGGAGGGTAAATATCAAGTCATTTTGTAATATCCTGCCAGTAAATCAGTTGTTCTGCAAATGTCATGGTGTGAATGCTCCTGCATCACATGCATTCAGTAATGATATGAATAACTTAGCTACACAGATACAGTGTTGTTTCAAATTTGGAACAATGTAGTTGGACCAGACAAAGAAAGCAGGTTTCTTCTCCAAGAAACATTTGATATTGCAATGCTCACAGTTGTATGGACATTAACATAGTTGTCTCCTTGTCATCATTCTGACAAATCATATTGCACACATTATCGTCAAATGTCCTTTATTACTTCACACATTAATGTCATTTATTTGTGACTAGATCCATTGCTATATAGTGTGTCAGACTAAGGCAATATACAGCCCTGTAGATTTTGTGGTATGATAGGCAGGGGTTAGGATCTTGTAACATCTGTCTGCCACATACTGTGTCAGAGAAGAGTGGGTTACACAAAGGGAGTATTTATTGCACATATACATTTATAAGGCATCAGCCTCCATGGTAGGGAACCCATACCCATTACAATAGGGAAGTGATGTAAGCCCTTCAAGTGTGCTTGTTATGACACATACACTATGTGTATTTTCGTAGAATTACAGGTTGATAGATATTTTTCTGATATCTCTCCTTGTATGAGTTCAATTCTGGCAAGATGCAGCTGTTGAGTATGTCATTGATTGTTCACAGTCATTGCTTAATTTCCATACAAGAATGCACTGTACTGCATGTCTTCCTCCAAACATTTATATTACTGTAATTGTTTTTTTTCCATACTGTACAGCTTTATTGGACATGATGACTTACATAATATGTTTGTCTGTATGGCTTGGTGCCAGATCATCATAAAGTGTGATTGGGACTGTGTTTAGACACTTTCTTGTGTGTCTGTGTTGCTTACATTCTGTTACAGCAGTGTTTGCTTAATGTTTTGTGAGCATGCCCAATATAACCCTGCATTAAAAGCACTCCATTTATAATGGGAGACCTTGAACTGCTGCAGTGTCATCAGATCAGTGCTGTCATTTATCAATTCTGCATTTTGATTGCTATTAAATTACTCTTTATGATGCACACATATATATATATATATATATATATATATATATATATATATATATATATGTATGTATATAAAGCACATGCTTGTTTGTGACGTGTCAATGTAATATAGCCCCCATCTATGGTTGTCCAAATACAAATGCAAAAACATGTCCCTTTCAGCTGCTGTATGGCTCATGCCTTGTTTATATGTCATTGGTGTATCAAACTGATTTGTACAGATGCTTGTGCTTAAAAATGTATTTGTAAAGTTGCTTTTGTTAAAATGCATCAACAGTGTTTCCTGCTAGGCAGAAAAGAAATGTACGTGCATTATTGCAACAGTTTAAATGTATACATTGTAACAGCATATACTGGAAGAGAAAGGTTAATTCTCTTGACTTTGAAAAAAATATTCTTGAAATCAAATTACTTTATGGGTTAAGCCATAAAGATGTTATCCCACAGTTTTGAACAGAGCCAGAGAAACAATGTCTGTGTTAGAGAATAGTTTGTAGCTACTGTAGGAAGAGTGGAATAGTTTTATTGTTGTATGGCTTCCAGATGCTGCAACAGATCTTAGAAAATTTCCAAACAGCTATGGTAGCACATAGGTGCTAAAACCTAGCAGCTTCTAGTGTTGGTAATAGTGTGGGAATCAGAATTCAGATGTATGTGATGTCATTCTGTACAGAAATAATGTTTTAATATTAGAGGAGACTAGAGTCTCAGGAATAGTCTATTCTTGGATCTGACAATAAGGACCACTCACTCATTTCATCTTGCCTTACACTAGTAAGTGACCAGGGACAGTAATTCTCTAAATCAGTTAGGGAAATATAGTGAAAATAGTATTATTTTTCCTGTAACTGTGTGAATCTTTCCAGGTGTGTTATTTTTAATATTTCCTGTGATGAAACTCTGACATTTACTGTAAAGAGATATTTAGTATTTTAAGGTCCTTATATTATTTATTATTAAATATATTTCAACTTTTCATTGTGGCTAGTCTTTATTAGAAAATATTTAAACTTTGAAAGTATTTGCATATATTTATTTGGTGATAACTACAGCCACTCCTGAAAGCCTTGCTGTTTGGTTAACATTACCAATTGTATAAATACTAACTTCACTCAGTATCATTGAATACCCTTTTAAGAGCCTTATAGTAACTGACTCGTGGCAGTGAAACTTCCTTATACTCTGGACAGAGGGTGGCATAGCTAATAAATCTGTGCCGGCCTTTCCCAGGTATGTGTGTATGTGAAAATTAAATCTCAAAGAGTGTGTGTGTCAATTACTTGCAGCAGGGACATAAAGCAATAGCTTCACAAAGATGGTACTGGAGGACTTGGCTTGGACACTCAGCTGAAGATCTAACCCTACAGCTGTGCCAGTGGGAGTCTTATTGGGGACCTGGAGAGAGACAGACAGAGACACTCAGACCCGGGAAGTGTGTGTCCTGTGTGCTTTTAAGGGAAATAGTGCTTGATGCAGAGATGTCTGAATCTGGAAATACTGAGCGTATCCATTTGTATTCCAAGTGAACGTCCCTCTCCAGCATCAGTGGTGGGGATTCAGGCTCCTTGATCACTGGCACAGAATGGGGACATCACAGGTGTCAGTAACACTAGCAGCTGAGCAATCAGTTTAATAGTAGATAAATAACTGCCAACCTAACTACAATATATATATACACACACACACACACACACATATATATATATATATATATATATATATATATATATATTCAAAGGTCATTCTCTGTGGGCTCACTTTACTCAGAAAAAATATGTGAATTGTAATCTATAGGTAGTATGTTCTGACACTATAACTTTCAGAAGTGTATGATCATCCCTTGCTGAAAACTTTAGTGAGTCATGACTGTCAGTCTTGAAGTTAAATAAATTACTTCAGTTCACTAAATGCAGGTCACTGGGGTACAGGTGTATAAAAAAGCAGTACAGTAATTATAATTAGTCTGTGACACACACATACTGAAGTATCATATAGACAGGGTGTGTTCATGTAGATGGGGAAAAATCTGTATAGTCTAGGAATACTCTACACCATAGTCTACTTTAATGGGTGAGCCTCTTTCTAGGACAAGCATGTCTATCCAATAAACAATCCTCATATCACAGAAGCACACTATCATAGTAGAATAAGGGTCTGAATGGAGAGATGATAAGTTAGAAGCAAGGGGTAGTATTGCTGAAATTGAATTCATCCTCAGGTCTTGCTGAGTACCTTCGTGATGTGGACCCTGTTTTTCACAAAATCTCTCTAAAACAACACTGATATATAGACTGTATTTATATAGCATATATCATGGACAGAAGTAGGTTAAAAATAATAAAAGAGAGGTGGGTGCACAAGACCCAAGATAAAAAAGTGCCCAATCCTGGTAGGCACATTGGTGCCACGACTGGAAATGTTCACAGTGTAGAATCCTCAAAATACAGAAACATTCCTACAATGTGGCCAGGCCCCAGGGGTGGATGGCACACCTGTTGTAGAAGGAAGTAGTAGTCCACAAAAATCACAAAAACTGATAGGCCAAAGAAGAGCCATAAAGACGATAAAGTGGACTATTATGCAAAAAGCCCAGAATTTCCAGACACAAGATGTACAAGCTGTACAAAGTGATTAAGAGAGAAATTTGAGGAAAGAAAAATACTTCCACAGGAAAAACTGTCAGAAGCTTCAAGTGAAAATTTGTGTTCATTAATACAACAGCTTTGTGAAAAACAGAATATAGATCAAGAAACGTTGATCTGTTTGGAAAAAGAAGCATCTGAGAAAGTGGAAAAATACAAACAACAAAACCTAGAGATATTTGAAAAGTATAAACAAATAAATATGGACATGGGAAAGAAGGAGAGATTTGATATGGTGAAATATTTATGCAAATGACAAAGCTAAATTAATCAATTTAAAGAAGGTAGCCCCAAAGATATTTGGCAAAGGCATCCAGATATGGAAAATTTCACAATAAAAAAATAATATCACAAAGATGGAATGTAATAAAGAAGATTAATAAATTAGAAGTTAAAAAAATAGAAGCTGAAGTTATGGAGTGCCTGCAAAGTGAAGACTTTGGTGTAGAAGGTCTAACACAGGTTACATCAAAGCATGCTAGAATGAGTCCCCAAAGTAAGGAGAAGCAGGAAGATCAGGAGACATCTAAAGAAGAAATATGGACATGGGAAAGAAAAAAAGATTTATTATGGTGTAATATTTATGCAAAGGAGAAAGCAAAACTAACCAATACAAAAAGAGCAGCACCAAGGATATTTGAAGAGAAAAACAGACAAAGGAAACCAGACATGGAAAACTTTACAATACAAAAAATAAGAAGACAAATAGGAAAAGTAGAAAAGGAGATTAGTAATCGAGAAGTTAAAGAAATAGAAACTGAGGTTATGGAGTACCTGCAAACTGAAGGATTCAGTGTAGAAAATCTAATTCAGAAAGTATCACAACAGGATAGCGTAATGAATATCCAAACTAAGGGGAAACCAGTGGAAAAGGAAGTAATTGGTCAGGTTCCATATGAAGATATTTTGGACCTTCCACAGGAAACCAGTATAAAAGTTCACTTGAAACTAGACAGCAAGGAAAGGAACAGGAAACTGTGGAAACTCTGATGCAGTCAATGTTGAGGAGTGATAGGCCAGTGAGTTCCCATATGACAGACTAATGAATGGCACAGGATGAAATTGAAGAGAATGTGCCACAGGAAGATGCAATAGAACTTTCTATAGAATGCCCACAGGAAATGGGAATCAAGGGATGTGCCCTCAGTTTGGAAGAAAATGAGCTAAGAGAAGAGTCACTTGATTTAATAGACATAGATAGATATATTAAGATCAATGAAAGAAATTGACTGCAGAAGGTCAATAAAACCCAAAAAGTCAGAAGTCCGATAAAACAAATGAACACAGTAATTAGGACTGTTCATAGAGATCCATGCAATATAATAGAAGTAAACAGGCTATATAACTGCAACTAAATTAGTAATTGATAAAAGTACTACCACAATAACACAAGGTAGTGAGGGAAAGGAAGGGAGAAATCGAATACCATCATGGAAGTATCAAACAGAGAAAACTACAAAGCAATGAAGACAAGAAATGTCACTGTTAGAAGAGTATAAAAGAGGGAAAAGATCAACAAAAATATTAAGAAGGATAGATGTGATAAAAGCAATATGCAGTATTAGAACAGACCAGGATCTATCATGCACTGTCACAAATAACAAACTAAAAATATCAGCATAGGCGGAAACACTTAGAAGATACACAGATAAATATAAAGGAAAAGTACAAGATAAGCAATTTATTGATGATCCAAAAAGGTTTTATAGAGAATTGGGAAACAAGGTAAAAGGAATTGAAAGCCTACCAAAAAAAAAAGAAGAAATAGATACATTTTATTGAAGTATCTATGAACATCCTGTGGAACATAACAAAGATGCTAAATGGATAGAAGAAGTAAAAGAAAGAATAAGATGTTCAAAGGTACAGGATATGAAATGAGATGAAGCAACAGCCATAGAGATTGAAACAAAGTTAAGAAAAGCATCTAATAGGAAAACCCCAGGCCCAGATGCAGTACCTAACTTTTAGTTAAAAGCATTAACATCTTTGCATGAAGATTTAGCCGTGAGTAAAAACTATTTATCGGTGCATCCCGAACAGACAACAACCTGGCTAACAACAGGAAAAATAATGCTCCTACTTAAGATGAAGCTGCAAGCTACCCTAAAAATTATAGACCAATAACTTGCTTTCCAACAATATATAAACTATACATGAGAATTGATGCTGACAGTTTATAGTCATGTAGAAGAAAACTCAATTATGGCAGTAGAAAAATAGGGCAATAAAAGAAAGACATATGGAACAAGGGATCATTTGTTGTTAAATAAAGTCATAGTGGAGAACTGTAATAAGGGGAAGAATCAAAGTATGGCATGGATTGACCGCAAAAAAGTATTTGATAGTATCTCACATCCATGGATAAAAGAGTGCTTAAAAACATATAAGATACATCCTACACTGATCAACTACATTACAGTGACCATGAAACAGTGGCAGACCATGTTGCAGTTAAGCCATGATAAAGGAAAAATTGTTATCCCAGGGATAAGAATTCAAAGGGGAGTATTCCAACGTGGCTCAATGTCACCGTTGCTATTCTGCCTTGCCCTTAACCCATTAAGCTGTCTACTTAACAGCTTAGGCCATGGCTATAATTTGGCTCCTAGAAAACAACAAAGTGCAAAGACTTCTCATCTTCTCTTTGTCAATGATTTAAAACTGTATAGCTCATCTGATGAGGAACTGAAAGCTCAACTGCAAGTTGTCAAACTTTTTCAGATGATATAAGAATGTCATTTGGTTTTGATAAATGTGCAAAAATATCCTTTAAAGCAGGAAAACTGCATCACCAGGAAAACATCAGTTTGGGACAATAATGTGATATAAAAGAACTTGAGCAAGAAGGAGTGTATAAATATCTGGGAATTGGTGAAGCATCAACAATAAAACATGAACAGATGCAAATAAAACTTAGCAAGGAATATTTCAGAAGACTTAAATTAATCCTGAAAACAGCACTGACATCTAGAAACAAAATCCAAGCTATAAACCAATTTGATCTTCCTCTCCTAACTTACAGTTTTGGAGTGATTGATTGGCCCCAAAACGTGTTGTATAGATTAGATAGGAAAACAAGAAGGATGCTTCATGCTCACCAAATGATTTATAAAAATCAATGCATACCAAGATTATATATTCCCCATTCTGAAGGAGGGATGGGCCTCCTTGAAATTGATTACATGTATAGATCTGCAATTGTGGGACCCCACACATATCTGCTGATCTCACAAGACCCAAACGTAGGAAAAGTTTTGGAACATGAGGAGAATAAATCTAAGATGACATCTCTGCTTAATCTAGCAGAAGCATATCGGCATCAAGCAGGAATGGAAATCAAAACAGAAGTAGACAAAAACCAGGCAGCAACTGATTGTGCCAAAAAACAAAAGAAAGACTATAAGGTGAACGACCAGATGAGTAGGCAAGAAATGTGGAAAATGCATAAATATAGTTGCAAGTATAGAAAACTTCTGGAAGAACCTTATGTTGATCAGGAACAAATGCATGAATGAGTAAGGAAAGGTGAGTTCAAATCAAGAGGTGAAAGGTTAATATTGGCAGCGCAAGACAGTGAGCTACATACACATTGGTTTACAAAGTCCAGTGAACATGTGGCAGAAACAGACAAATGTAGGTTTTGCAAAACAGAATGGGAAACAGTTGCATACCCCATTGCTGGTTGTGACATACTAATGGCAGAAGGACTGTATACTGAAAGGCATAATAATGTGGCAAGACTGCTGCACTGGGGATTGTGCAAACATTATGGTACTGAAGTGACTGAAAAACACTTGAAACATGAGCCACAAAGCATCATAGAAATTGATGAGCCACAAAGCATTATAGAAATTGATGAAATCTACATCACATGGATCACCCATTACCAGCAGTTCAAAAGAAAGATGCTAGAAAACCGGACAGAGTGTTTCAAGAAAAGAAGACAAAAGTAGCATTGATCATTGAAATTGCCACATCAAGTGACTACAGTGTCCTGCATACAGAGAGACACAAAGTCATAAAATTTCAGGATTAGCAAGCAGAAACAAGAGCATTGTGGAAGAGAGATACCCAGATAGTTCCAATAGTAGTAGGAGCAACGGGTCTTATAAAAAAGAGTCTACGATCATATTTAGATATGCTACCAATTCATGTAACTCTATACAAATTGCAGGAGTCATTACTTGGCACATTGTGGGTGCTGCAAAGAGCACTTTTGGCTGACATCAAAGAGCAAAACAATACTAATTTCACAAACTTTAGTCATACTTTGACTTAGGAATGGAGTCCATTCCTGTTATGGTATTAGAAACCCAACAGAGTTGGAGGAATTAAAAAACAAAATACTAGGCTAATGACATAAGGGGCTTTTTTAATCTTAGCCAAATTTCCCAAAATAAAAATTGATTAGTAATGTTTCACAAATATTTTGTGGATGATGTATATTCTTATGTAGATAAACAATTACAAGCTTCCTCTCTCTAGTAGATAGATGGGTGGCAGACCAGGGGTATATTTGTGGTTCCCAATCCACTGGTCCAGGTTCTGCTTGGATAAAATCAAGGAAGAACTCTGCTTCACATGAATGGGAGGCTGTTTCAGAGACTCCATTAGTGCTGGCTCTGAGGCAGCTTTATAAGCTAGGTATAGGTTGCTTCTCAGAAGCCTGTAGGAAACTGAATATAGGGACAATGGATTGAGGCAGTCTACACGGGATGTTTTTTCAATTCCTTATGTTCTTTTTGAGAGAAATCTCTATGGATTCACAAATTGCTCCATATACCTGGTGAAGTACATACTGAAGGGGGTGTTGTACTCAATGATTGGTCTAATGAAGGCAGAGTCCAATGAGAAAGTTACTTGTTTTGACCTAAATGTCATAGCCTTATTTATATGTTTTGCAACAAGGAATGATTTCCTCACCATAGGAAAAACATGTTGGTCGAATGCCAAATCTCTGTCTGCATGTGTTCCATTGTCTCTGACTACAGGATCTACTCTCAGGTGTATATTATAAATTTGGTAGTTTGCAGGGGTGGCTCTCTTGCTGAAAGATACTGTGATGCATTTCTTAGCATTGAGTTTTATGACATTACTCTGGCACCAGTTATTAGACTGTGTCAGGTCTTCTTGGAGGTTATTAGTATCTTGGGGGAATTGATGACTGCACTCAGTTTGCAATCATTTGTATACTTGGTCAACCAGAAGTGCTTATCATTAGATTTGACTTCAGAGATGTAGGTGCCAAATAGCAGTGGCCCTAGCACAGATCCATGGGAGACGCCACTAGTAGTCTTTTTGTGGAGGCAGATTCCCTATTTTAACTTCCTGAGTCCTGTCAAGTGAACCAGCTGACTATCCAGTCAGTGACATATGGGTTAATACCTAATTTACTGAGCTTGTTAATAATGCCCAGGAGGGGTATTTTGTCAAATGCCCTGGCCAGGTCAAGGTAGGCAGTATGTACTGATTGCCCTTGTCCTCAACTTTGGTAACCTTCTCAAAGAATTCCACCAGGTTTGGCAGGCAAGACGTGACCCTAACAAACTTGAACTGAATATGGTCCAGTGTTTGTAGGTCACATATGTCACCATTTATGATAGCCATGATTATTCTCTCCCTGGGCTTCTACAGCATACTATTTAGGATAATGGATCCATTGTTTCTCAAGTCAGTGGATGGGTCACCATTGCACAGTGATACAACTGTTGCAGTCCTCCATTCATTGGGTATCGTGTTTGAATGAAGGTTGTGGTTGAATACACATTCTAGTGAGACTGATAGTTTATGTTTCATGCTGTTAAAGAGACATCCTGAGATATTATCAGGACCCATCAATGCAGAGTTCCTGACCTTGCAGATTGCCTTGAGAACCTGCTCCCTAATGATAGTTGAGGGTGAGATGGACATTGGAATTCATAAGGAATATCCAGAACAGGGGAGTAGGGTAAAGTTTGAGACAAATTTGTCAGTCAGGAGATTAGCTATATCTTTTGTTTCCACGTAGAGTTGCACCATTTATAATAAATGTGGTACATTGCTGTGTATTGCCTTTGAGACTTCTGACAGAGCTGAAGAAAGCCTTGTTGTTGTCATTAATCTGGGTGGGTATTCTTACCTCAAATGTTGCTTTTGTGGTCTTAATAACCTCTCTGAGCTTTTTGTTTTGGCTGAGGATGACATGTTTCCCTTGCTGAGTATTACCTTTCTTAGGTTTGGCCATGAGTTTCTTCCTTTTGTTGTATATCCTATTAATTTTGGAATTCAACCAGGATGGTTAATTTTTGCACCTGCTGTGTGCTTATTTCAGGTAGGTACGACAGTCTCTGTACACCTTTTGATATGGTTATACAGGATTTCTGTGAATATTTCTGCAATAACAGCAGTATTCGTAGTGTTGATGGGGCTGGAAATTTATTTTTGATGTGACTTTGCAGTGAGAAGTTTGATTTTGGAGTAATTCATAAATGTTCTGGGTAGTCCAGGTGCTTCTGGTTTTACTTTTACCTCAAAGGAGATAGCTTTATGGTCTGAACTGGGGGAGTCAGCATTCTGTAATTTTTGTGAGGACCAGGTGGAGGAGGTTTGACTCCCAGTGGGTGCATAAGCAAGTTGGTTCAGGTTGTTGGCATTTACAAAGTCCAGGAATCTCTAGGCCTGTAATGTTGGAGCTCATGAATGCTTCCAACTTTATATTTGGGTAGTTGAGGTTGCCCATAAGTATGGCGATGAGCTGAAAAGGGGGTGTGCTGAATGCCTTTAAATAAGTGCTGTTTTTTTCCTGGGTCATTGAGGGGTACCTATAGGTAGCAAGGATATGGTAGGAGAACTTATCTGTGGTGATTTGGATATGGAGAAACTCAAGTCTGTCATGTTGCTGGACCAGCCTTGAATTGTGTTTATTTTTTATGTATATAGAGACACCTCCATCTTTTATCTATTGTGTGGAAGGCATTGTAAAATGGAACAAATGCAAAGTGATAAGGGGTACAATTGACTATCTGATCTATCGTCCCGATTCCTGATTACTCTTTAGTATAATAGTAGCTTTTAAAAGTCAGTATTTCATTTGCTGTCAAACCTGATGACTATAGCACTCTATTTTTAAGGTAAAAACTGAATACTATAGTGCTACATGCACTTTATAAACTTCAAAAACTGTTTGTTACATTTCTAGCAAGAAGCTTGCTGCAGTTTTTCAGTAAATGTGAGGAAGGAGGTTAGTGACAGAGCACAGAGACAGGACCTGATTGCTCCAGCATTTCAGGAGCTTGGGGACCTGACTGCAGACTTTTTTGTTGTTTTTTTTTTTTTTTTCCATGCAGAGATGGAACAGGATGTGTGTGGGGGGTGCATATATCTGGTCATATGGTTGGTGTGCCAGTGTAAGGAGTTCTTGAGGTACAGTAGGGAGGGAGGGGCTACCCTGCCAAAAAGTATGGATAGGAGGGAGGGAGGGAAGAAGTGCATGGATTGGTTACTATATGCAGGAAGTGAATTCATCATGCAGTTTTGCAAAATTCCTTTCTTTCTTTCTTTCTATTTTATTTTTCAGATGAAGAGTGGAGGGGGAGTGCTGGCTCATGGAGCTGACTACATCTCCACAGCTTAAACCATGTCTAAGTGAATGCATAGACATCTACATTCTCAAGGTTAGGAGACCCTGCAGACAGTGAGGTTTCTTACTCAGACTCCTGGCATTGAGCAATAACACGTTCAGATTTTCCTGCTCTGATACAGCTATGCCAGAAGGTTTATCTGCTTAGCAATTCCTAAAAAAAAAGAAGTATGGGAGCAGAAAAGGTTATAGACAATATTCAAATTCTACTAAGAAATCATTTAAAATGTTCAAACATAAGCTGAGATTCTTTTAGAGAAAAACAGATCCACTTACCAGCCAATGGAAAACAGCAGCATAATTTAGTTCCTGCATAATTCGTGAACCTCCAGTTCTTGGATTTTCCTCCTGATCTGCCTTGGACTGGATTTACCTCACTCTTCTGCTGTGAACCACTCTTGTACCACCAGTGCTTTGCTTATAATAAGAATACATTCCTATAGTCATAGCAGCTCTTGTCTTTGTCTAGAATTGCAAATGTATGCTTAGATGGGGTTTCTTATAATAACAAAGTCACAATGACAAATGCAAGCTGCTAGATGACTTTCTATGTTAGTTATCTAAATTTAAGATATCTCTGTATTAGGTTGAGAGTTCCATTAAACGGAGCAGGTAACAAGCTATTAACAATCTAACTTGTGACAAATAGGAGGTCTCAGCAACAAACTTGCTGTTCTACCAGGTCTTTAAAATATTTTTGAATATGGCTAGAGAAATCCATCATCTTTCAATTACATATAACAACAACTAGACATAAAAACCGCAACCTATTTCTCTGGACATTAGAAATGTCTGACTTCATCTCCTTAGCAGCAAGAACAGCTTATTTCAGAAATAAATTATACTAGTACAGCTGAAATGGAGATTTTATCTAACAGCCATCTGCAAGAACAATACTAAACTACTACCGAATGTCAGCAACAAAACATGCCATTTCATAACGCTGTCCCTACAGTGTGAAGACTACGATCTAATACTTAAAGAAAGAGCAATGGCTACTGTTATGCAAAGAGTACAACTAGTCCAACACTCCTATAACTAGAAAAATCAGTCACAATCAGGTTTGGTATTACTTACACCATGAACTAACCTTCACTCTAATAAATTTGATTTTTCTACTCCAAGTCTAGCAATTTCTAAACCCCTATGTTCCTAACTCAGAGGAATTTACCTCTACTCTTTAAATCTCATCCAGCGCAGTCCATCCATACAAGACTGCCATATGCAACTGTTTCATGTCAGGACCAATTGCATAACTCTTGAATTCTCAATGCAGCACTTCTACTTAACCACACAGGGTTAATCTCTGTTATTTATATAATTTTCCTCCCATTTCTCTACCTAATTGTCTCTCCTTGACTTTTCTACATATACCCACTTATCCTCATAGAATACCTTAATGATTATAACCTTGACTGTTATTTATTTATTTATTTATTTATGTATGTATTTTTGCATGCACACTTTTCCCATTCTGATCACTTCTGTTCAAATGTGTATCATTCTTTTTTGCCACTGTATATTTTGTTAACTTTTGTTTTTTATCCTGTTGCTGTCTGTATATTTTCCATTTACCTAAGGTTGAGCCTGAAACTCATCCTTAAGGATCTGTACTCTACCACAGTAAGCAAAGTAAAAATAAAAATAATTATGATTACCAGATAAGTTTAATGTAAACAAAAAAAGAGGAAATGGCACTGGAAATCAGAGAAGTTGGCATCCCTCTGAGGGGGTGGGAATGGGGTTGTACATGGAACAGTGGTCCCATGAAGTGTGCTGTGTAAAAGAAAAAACAACCTAAAAAGCCCAAGACAATCTATAAATATTCTGCTGAAGTATCCAAACAAAAGGAAGATGTAGTACTTTGTTTTGGGACCAAATCTAAATTCATATGAAGGACCACAGCGCTCCTGTGCCATTTTTTTATGTCTTAAAGAAAAGTGTGCACAACTAAAGTATTTCATTGCTTTCTATTTTAATAAAAAATCCATTATTTTATGGACAAAATTACTGTGATGACTTGTTTTGACATCACATGGGGTGGGGGGGGGGGGGCTATGGAATAAAATTAGTTTAAAGCTTTCTGTGCCACATTCTCATCTTCATATATCCTCCACAATTTTCCTCCTAACTACCATTAGTATCTAGGAACAAAGATTGTCATTATAATCGTCTATCATTTTCAATATTAATTACTTCCCAGAGTGTCGATGTTATCAACAGAAAACATATATTTTAACCTACTTCTCTCCATATATGTAGCTTTCATTCACTTCTATCCAATTGATTTTCTTTTTATTTTAAAACTTGAAACTGTAAACATGTTATGCTTTCTGTTCCTTATTTTACTGTATAGAAATCAATGTTCTGCTTTGATTTACGTTGTGAAATGCTACGTTATTATTATTACATACTTGACTAGTTTTGTTGTAAATGTCTGTTAACCTGTTACAGTTTTTCTCCCCAGTTCTCTTTTAACAAATGTAAATAAATAAGTAAAGAAATAAACAAGGACCCTAATTTTATATTTTCCTCCCTGAAAATTGTGCATCCCATCAGCTGAAGAGACAGCAGTTTTGTGGTGTGCACCAGCTTTTTTTCTTTTCTTTGTGGAGTTCATTTTTGTTCTACCAAGATAATAACAGTAGAGCAAATGTGGCAAACTACTGCTGTTGCTGCTAAGGGGATGTTAGTAGTTGTGAGGTCCGTGTGTCTATGTCAAAAGATAGAACGAAAAAAATCATTGAAACCCATACAGTTGAGACCATATGATCTGTGACATCCGTGCACTGGCCCAGTAATCAAGGAGCCTCAATCCTTACTACTAACACCAGTGAGAGGCGTCCACATTGGGAGGATAACAAGTACACACACACAGTAAAGTGCAATTTCCCTTAAGAGCACACAGAGATCACAGTCAGTCTAAGGCTGGTTTCTCCCTTTCTCTGTTGCCTTAGGACAATAGAAAGAATTTCTAGCTGCAGGCATCCTGTCTCCTAGCTTGAGATCACATACAGTCATAAAATCCTTTACTTATCAGCTTTCTTCCAGCAGGGTGCATTGTGATTACATTTTTGAAGCTCAGAACATAACACAGTTTTCTTACATTTGTCAAACATTCCTGTGGATCATATTAATATTTACAAGGACATAGAATTATTTACAAAATTCTATCTATCTAGGATAGCGGCCTTCACAACCCCCCCCCCCTTGTAGAACTCAAGCTAGTTTTTCAATTGACCCTTGAGAAACGTTGCTTGAGAGGGTTGAGTCTATCTGGGTATACCTTACCCCATTCCATGTCTTGAGAGCCCATCTGTGTTGGTGTTGCTAACCCACTACAGTACTACACTGACATATCATATGCTTGCAACCCTAGGCTCCATCTTAGCAACTTGGCATTTTGCTGGCTGGCTTGATGTAACCATATTAGGGTATTGTTATCTGTAACTACAGTGAATTTCTTTCCATATAGATAAAGCTGAAGTTTCTGCAGTGCCGGAACTATGGCTAGACATTCCTTTTCTACAGCTGCATAGCATTCCTCCCTGGGTTGAGGCCTACGACTGAGAAAAAACACTGGGTGCTCTTCTCCCTCTACAGAAATCAGCCTAAGTAGAGCCCCCACCACATGGTTTGAAGCATCTACCTGCACAGCAAATTATTTGCTGTAATCTGGACTGGGTAACAAAGGGGGTCCTCTTAAAGCTTCTTTAAGCTTCCAGAATGCCTGCTCACATGCTGTCATCCACACTACCTTATCTAGCCTGTTTTTCCTTGTCCAGTCTGTGAGGGGAGCAGCTATGGTACTATAACTGGGGAAAACTTTCTGTAGTACCCTGCTGTCCCTAAAAATGCCCTCACCTGCTTTTTGCTAACAGGTGCAGGCCATGCCTGAATGGCTTCCACTTTGGCAGGTTCTGGCCTGATCTTACATCTCCCCACTCTGTGTCACAGGTAGGAGACCACTGCCATACCAAGCTGACATTTGCTGGGCTTAATGGCCAATCCTGCCCTCTGTAGTCTGCCCAGCACCTCCTTGGCATGCTGAAGGTGCTCTTGCCAGGAATGGCTGTAGATGGTGATATCATCTAGGTGAGCAAGGGCAAAATCTTCTGCTCCTGCTAGAATATGATCTATCAGCCTCTGGAAAGTTGATGGGGCATTTTTCAGCCCAAAGGGCATCCTTGTGAACACATACAAGCCAAAAGGAGTCACAAAGGCTGACCTCTCTCTAGCACTGAAAGTCAAGGACACCTGCCAGAAACCCTTGGTAAGATCAGTGGTGGTAAGATACTTAACCCCACCTAGCTGCTCTAGGGCCTCAACTGTCCTAGGCATGGGGTAAGCATCTGACTCTGTGTGACTATTTCATTTCCTGTAGTCCACACAGATCCTGGTACTGCCATCCTTCTTTGGCACCAGCACCACTGGGGAGGCACAGGGACTGTTAGACTCCTGAATTACCCCTAGTTCCATCATTTCCTGTGTCTCCTTCCTCAGAGTCTGTTTAACTGTCTCAGGCAGCCTTTAAGGGGCCTGCCTAATAGGTTTTTGTGGTCCTGCATCCACCTAGTGCTGCACCAAGTGGGTGCACCCTGGTTTCTCAGTGAACATGTCCCCAAACTCTTGTAACACTGCTCGGATTTCTCGAACCTGGGTAGGAGATAGCTGCTGGGACATTGCTACTCCTTCCACTGAGGTGGCAGTCCAAGGCTCACTGAGGAGATCAGTCACCAGATCTCCCTCAGACTCCTTCTGCAATCCACTGCAAATACTCAGCACAAGGCCCTGCCTGTCATGGTAAGGTTTCATTATGTTAACATGGTACAATTTGTGCTCCTGCCTCCTAGCTTGCAGTTCCACCATGTAGTTAACATCACTGACCTTTCGTACCACCTTCTAGGGTCCCTCCCTGGCTGCCTGCAGCTTGTTGTGTCTGACAGGAATGAGAACCATTACCTGCTGCCCTACAGCATACTCTTTAGCTCGAGCATTCCTGTCATGCCAGACCTTATTCTGCTGTTGGGCTCCTGCCAGGTTCTCCTGGGCCAAGCCCATGAGTTCCCTGAACCTTGTCCTGAGGTTTAGGACATATGCCACAACAAACTCCTGGTGAAATTCACGCACACCCTCCCACTCATCTCAAATTAAGTCTAGAGGCCCCCTAAACCTGTGCCCATACAACAACTCAAAGGGTGAAAAGTCTGTGGATTTCGGGGGAACCTCTCTGTAAGAAAACAACAGATGGGCCAAATATTTGTCCCACTCCCTCTTAAACTGGTCTGCAAATGCCGTAGCATGGACTTGAGTGTAGAGTTTAACCTCTCAACAACACCATTAGTATGGGGATGGGAGGGGGTGGCCATTAGGTGCTTCAATCCCCACAGTACTTAAACAGACAAGCCAGCAGGTCTGACATGAAATTGGCACCTCTGTCAGTCAGAATTTATTTTGGGAAACCTACCCTGCTGAAAATCTCTATTAAAGCATTTGCCACCTTTTCTGCCTCAATGGAGGACAAAGCTACTGCCTCAGTGTATCTTGTAGCACAATCTACTACCACTAGGATATGCTTTTTCCTCGTGGAACTTGGGGTACTCAGAGGCCCCACAATATCTATAGCTACCCTCTGAAATGGCTCCTTAATAACAGGCAAAGGCATCAAAGAAGCATTCACCTTTTCTCCTGCCTTGCCTACCTTTTGGCACTGCTCACATGTCCTGCAGTACCCTGTTGCATCTCTGGAAATTCCAGGTCAATAGAAGTTCTGCATAATACATCTTTTTGTATGTTTTATGCCCATATCACTTGGAAAGGGAATATCATGGGCTATGGCTAGAAGTCCCAGGAGGTAGGCTCTAGACACTACCAATTGCTGTATTCTCTCACCCTCTAGCCCTCCATCAGGGGTCCACTCTCTATACAGTAACCCTTTGTCCCAGTATACAGATTCCCTCTTCCCTTGAGAATCAGGTGCCTCACTAGCTACCTGGTTCAATGCTTGTAATGTTGGGTCTGAGAGCTGAGCCTGTCTCAACTCTCTCTTTGTAACCCTTCCCAGCACACCTTCCACAGGAAGTCTGGTATCCTCTGACAGTGGTGCCTCACTATCAGCTTGGGTACTACTACTCACCTCTATGTTTGCAGTCACTCTGTCCAATGGAACATCAGTGGCTCACCTTCAGTTTCAGTGCTACAGGGTATCTCCTTTTCTAAAGTAACCACCTCTCCAGTCCTGGCTGCAAGCATGCAGTCTGACTGGGTCTCCCCCAGGCTACCAGACCCACATGCTTGTCTCCAAGCCTGACTGCATGTAACTGCATGAACGCACGGTACTGCATTATCAAATTCATTCCCTAGCAGGACATCTGCAGGGATACCCTCAAACACACCTTAATGCTGGCTTCCTTTTCCACCCTCCCAGTCACAGTGAACCCTAGTTAAAGCTATTTGGAATGGGGTCCCTCCTAAAGCTCTGACTGGAGTAGACTGCCCAGGCAAGTAGTGCTCCTCTGTAACCATTGCAGGATTCACAATGGTTATGTCAGAGGCTGTGTCTCTCTTAGCAATGGTCTCTTTGCCATTCACTATGATAGGACATAACCTCTTATGGTAGTTTGGTACCCGTGTTGTTTCAAGACAACCTACTGTTGACATTTTGCCATTCCTACTTACTGGCTCTCTCACCTTTTCTTCCCCCTTGCCTCCATGGACATCTGTATGACACATGGCCCCACTGGTTGCATTCAAAAGATTTAACCCTATGTCCTGGATGTGTAACTGGACTAGTGGCTTCCCCTGTTACTGTCAGATTCTGTCTGGGCAGTCTGGGCTGCCCACCATGGGTTCCTTTAGACCCATGAGCAGCACTGGGGGTCTCTTTCCTGTGCAGGGATGTCCTGCTTGCTAGGTATATGTCTCCCTTCTTCCCCAACTCATCTTCAGTAGACCATTGACTATCAGCTAACCAGATCCTCATGTCAACAGGCAAAGTGCTAAGGGCTTGTTCCCTCACCAAAAGGTCTGCCAGCCATTAAAAAATGGTCACCTGACATACACTCAGACACCTATGAAAATAAGTGCTTAGTTCAGCAACATATTCACAAACACTTTC
>NC_056734.1:42519888-42617388 GCF_019279795.1 Protopterus annectens
TCCAGGGAGCATTTCCGTGTGATAAAAGTACCATCAATAAAATGATAGTAACAATCCATGTATTAGTAGAATTCTAAGGAAAAGATGATGCGTACATCGTTATTTGACATTATAATCAACAGCCAGATACAGTAACTTTGTGCTTACTTAGACATGGATAAACAGCAAAAATTACAATAAAGATGAAAACCACATATGTACCATTGTTCCAATCATTGCCTGTGATCTGTTTAACTGCTCTAGTATTAAAGCCTTCATTGTAATTTACATGACTTTTTATAAGGAAAATAGAAATGTGTATATTACTTGTTACTACTTTGTATTACTCAGAGTAAATGAAGCTCTGACAGGCGCAAACTCACTCATCTCTTGTTTTAACTTAGCAAACAAACAGCTTGAATTCTGTTTTTATTTTTAATATGAATTTAAACTAATTTTTGACATGAATCTTACATAAGAGTTATGACAGTCTAATTTAGTAATTTGTATGGTGGCATCGTACCTGTACAATTAGTTTTCCCTTTTTGATATGTGTGTACACACTCACACACACACACACACACACACACACACACACACACATAGATATATATATATATATATATATATATATATATATATATATATATAATGCACACTAATATACATAGAGAGAGAGAGATAGCTGCATATGTGTGTGTGTGTGTATGTGTGTGTGTGTGTGTGTGTTTTTTATATATATATATATATATATATATATATATATATATATATATATATATATAATATATATATATATATTTGTATGGTTCTCCTTCAGAACATTAAAATCACAGAAGATCAAAGACGACATTGTCAAGATACAATCAGCGAAAACACACTTCAGCAAAAGACCAGATCAACAAATATCTTCCCAGGGTAAGTAACCACTAACACCAAATGTCATGAAAATGAAACTCCACCATCCACAACCCACCCAATGTGGGGGCTGAACCAACCACACCCCCCAACTAAAGATACCAACTCCGAGATCGCACTGCAGTTGGGAAAAGGGAAACGTTCACCTTGTTGGCCAGTAGGGTACTTACCCTCGGAATACATCTGCCAATTGGGTCCTTCACTTAAATGAGATGTTAGTTGCAAAACACACAGGTACTTAAAGTGAGAATTTCTTGTTGTAGCTAGTTACTTGATTTGATTTGTTTCTGATACCTTTTTACTTTTGGCTAAATAAACTAAGTTTTTACATTAAGAAGACTAGGCTTGAAATCAATTAGCATTAGAAAGGTAAGCTGGCCTGTCTACATTAGAAAACACACAGAGGAGGTAGAGTTCACAGTGTAAATTACTGCTTATAGTTAATTTGTACCTTTGCACTTTTGGCTTACCAAAGTGTATTTTTACATTAAGAAGACTGGGACCACAATTCTAGTGGCAGTAGAAAGGTAGCCTAGCTGTCTGAGATTTGAAGAAACAGGGAGGCTTAAAGTGATTTTTTTTAATCAGACAGTGAGCTTTTTATGGACTTTGTTTTTTGGTATTAATCTGCACTTGAGAGTGACTTTTGCCATGCTTTTATGTTAAAAAAGAAACATCGTTATCCATCTTGTGGAAGAAGGTGTTTACCTGACTTCTCTGAGCTAAAATTCACTCCAAGGAGCTCAAAGTGAAGTTGTTTATTGGCCAGAGGGTGCAGATGTTAGTTTTCAGCATTTTTACATCTGCTATAAAGTAAGCGTATTTGTGCAGTAAGTAGCATTGCTTAGCAGCAGTTATCAGTGTCTTGTATAGCAGAAAATGCTTAGTTTATAAAATGTACATATCAAGCTAAGATGTAACCTTTTGGATGAAGCTAAACTTAGGGCAGCTTGTTACTGCAACAAATATCACTAATACCTGATCATACTACTATCTAACATCTAGCATTAACCCTAGACAAAACTCAGGTGACCCCTGTAAAACCAAGCTCTTAAATCACAATTGCTCAACCCTAATGCAGGTCCTAACAACATGGATATGCAATTTCCTATGCCTCTATGACCAATGTGGCAGCTTTGGGCATCCTGAGAGTATGTAGAAATTGTGTAATGTACTCAGACAACCCTTTAATCCTTAAAGAAACTAACATGGCATGAGAGAGATGCACATACATAACCTCCTTGGAGGGAAAAATCATGTTTATAAAAAAGGTTGGTAACAACACACACACACTATATCCTTCACACATACTGTTCAACACACAAATAGATTTTTTTATGCCGAGACACTTTAAATAAACATTCTGAAACCTCAAATACCTCCTAAGCCATCAAATGACAAAAACTATCCTCAGCAATCATGACAGCACAAACCTAACCCCAAGCACAAATATATATCCAATGATCCCCCAAGAACAAAGCCCATAAGACAAACAAACACTTTACCTAGTATTCTTGTCATAGGGGATTATATTGTTTGAAATGTAGATATCCCTCTCACTAGCTGGACATGCAGAACATAATGGTTAGTTGCCCCGCTGGAGCTGGGAGCCACAGTATAACGCACAAACTCAAGTCACTGAACCACAGATACCAAGATGATACTATTATAGTCCATGTGGATGTAAATGACCTGGGATGTATCTCATGGGACTATCTGAAAACAGACATTATGGGACTCTCTGAAAATGTGTCACAAACAGGTATGCGCCTTGCACTGAGCAGAATTCTACCTTCACCGAGGATGATGCCATGACATGAACAGAAAATTATTGATCTTAATAATTGGCTTAGTTTTTGGTGTCACTCGAGGGGGATTCAATATCTATCAGCATGAGAGAACATGTTTAACAGATCATGTTAATTTGCTAAGGGTGGTTTGCACCTGCCCCCCCCCCAATGCTTTTGAATATTGGCTAAAACTTTATCCACCCCTTAGAGCCTTTTTATACAATGTCAAAATAATAAAACTAACAACATAGCAAAAATACATAAATACATAAATAAAAACTCAAAGCAGCCTTAAGGTATTACTATTCAATGCTAGGAACTTAAACAGGAATGTCCACACCCTACAAGTTCTCCTCACTGTGCAGAATGTGAACATTTGTGTTGTTACCAACACTTGGTTTAAAGCCACAGAATGTTTTCCAGCAGTGTAAAGCTACAGTGCCTTCTAACATTTAAGCCAACAGAATCACAGACAGGGGCTATAGGTGGAGGTGTCTTTATCTATTTTGGCAGCAAATATAACTCCAGCTTGGTTAAACAGGATAATGCCCTGGAGTTCATCCATGTACAAGTCACCACAGACAAGGTTCCTTACCATTTCCTAGTCAACTATAGATCACCCTCTATGACACATAAAGCTCAGAACTTTTACCTAGACCTACTAGAGGCACTTACCAGCCAGCCAAATACCTTATTAATGGGAGACTCTAAATACTTCTCTATAGACTGCGAAAAGTACACTGCCTCTAACTCACAGGCACAATGTTTCCTGGAATTTATCAACACAAATGCCAGATAGTGTGCACTCCAACTAGAGGATCAGACATACTGGACCGTGTACTCACCAACATGGGCGAACATTGTATCATCTCCTGTGTTACATTCTCATTGGTGAGGTCAGACAACAAAACTGTTTACTTTGAAATAAAACTCAACCTGGAAAACCCAATTAAGCATGTAACAGTTAGGAACTATTCTAAGGCAAACAACTTCCTATTAAACAATAGTTTGTCAAAACTCACAGCTCCTCCAAACTCCAAGAACACGGAAATATTGTGCAAATATGTAAGTTGCTACACTGAGGCTGTCATATTTACCAGAAGTAAGCCCAAATTTAACACCAAAAATCCTTACATTAACAGTGTGGTGTGTGTGTGTGTGTGTGTGTGTGTGTGTGTGTGTGTGTGTGTGTGTGTGTGTGTGTGTGTGTGCGTGTGCGTATGTGTGTGCGTGTGTGTGTGTGTGTGTGTGTGTGTGTGTATCTATATATCTATCTATATATATATATATATATATATATATATATATATATATATGTGTGTCTACTGTAATAAGGCGAGCTGTTTTTTGCGAAAAGTGCACTTTTGCTGAAGTGCACTTTCGTGAAAAACAAATTAAATGAAAACAAAACAAACAAAAAAAACAAATAAAATAAAAAAAAACCACAACACTAACCTTATTTATGCAGGGGCAACCCCGTCTTCACCCTTCCATGTGGAGGGCTGCACCCCCCACAACCCGCTAATTTTATATTTTCACTCCGAGATCGCACTACAGTGGGGAAAAGGGAATATTCCCTTACCTCCACTGTGCCGTGATCTAATCATCAGCCCCCATTGCGGTTCTCTTAGGTGCCATTTTGCGAAAGTGGATTTTGGCAAAAATGCACTTTTGAGAAATAGAGCTCGCCTAATTACATTTCGCTGAAATGTAATTTCATTCGGTCGAGGTAGACCTATATATATATATATATATATATATATAAAGTCACGGCCAAAATCAGAATGAAGAACTCTCACAGAGACAACTAAACAAGAGACTAAGATGTTTAATAACGGCCAACAAGGTTGTTTAGAAGGTCAAAATAGACCCCAAGTATAAGGACAATCATAAGGCCTTCTTTGGCTATGTCAGGAACATTAAAGATAACACTCAGCAGCATGCAGAATTGATCATAAGTGGCACAACCTTCACTGACGAGGATGACATAGCAAATAAGCACTGACAATATACCCAAATGCCTTCTAAATAGCCTAAAACATGACCTGTCAGGACCACATGAGGCATTCTTCATCTGTAGCCTCAAAACAGAATATCTGTTAGGTGAATTGATGACCACAATTATCATTCCTCTACATAAGGGTTGACCATCATTTGACCCTCAGAACTACAGACCCATCAGTCTAACAAGTTTAATATGCTAAGCCATTGAGTGAATTATCACAGAAATGATCAACAAAGACAATGGCAACCTACAGATACTGGACCCATTCCATTCCAGCTTTGTTAATGAAATTTCTTGCCTATTCAGACTGGTAGACTTCTTTGAGAGGGTCATCAAGGCTATGGATGAGGGGAAAATGGTGCATACTGCCTACCTTTACCAAGACATTCAATACAATACCCCACTGAGGTATTATTGACAAACTCTCAGAACTAGGCACAAATTTCTATATAACTTGCTAGATTGCTGGATGGCTCACAGATAGAACCCTAGAAGTCAATATTGTTCAGACTACCTCCACTAGGGGACCAGTCACCAGTGGAGTACCCCAAGGCTCTGTGCTGGGTGAGCTTCTGTATGGTTTCTACTTCTCAGAAATCAAGGCTAATGCAAAGGCCTCTGGCTCACTAAGTTCACATATGATTGTAAATTGGGAGGTATCCCAGATTCCCTCCACAACAACAGCATCCTGCAAGTGAGTCTAAGAGCTGACCTGGTAGTTAGAAATGTGATACACACCAGCTCATAAGTAAGGGTATAGGATCCAGGTCAATGAAGTTATAGTACCAATCTATTCAGCCCATATCAGATCCATCATTGAATACAATGATCCCTTTGACATATAATTAACCAGGCACTTGCAACAGTTGGAACTCCCTCAAAATCAAGGAGGAGAATCCCAAGTATGAATACCCTCTCCTACACAAATTTCCATAAGGCCCTTTCTCTGCACTCAGTCTCCAGCTGAGGTGATCTTTGCCTGGTATATAAGGCATCCACAGATCCTGCTCTGATGGACCTCTTGCACATCTACAAAATTAAAAGCTCTAGAAATACTAGAGCCAAGGACTTAAACTTTGCCTGAGACATAAATAGAATATGCTGGAGAGGCTGATATGTGTCTCAAAGGATCCCTATACTATGGAAACAGCTCTCCACCCATATAAAGTAGAGTTCCTCCCTGACCCTTTTCAAACAAAACCTTGAACATTAGTTGGAAAAGTGCAAATTCATCCCTGGTCTGGCCCCCATTTGTCTTATGGACAAAGACTGACAGTAAGTAAATTAATCCCCAACAAACTCATGCACCACATAACCCTTAGCTATTGCCTGATTAACATATCCTACAATATAGGCATCTAAGGTACTCATGGACAAACCTGTGTTTGGTTGCATGGCTACACCTACAAAAACCCTGGTGGTCATTAGCCTAGTAAATTCTATGAACCTATAAGTCAAAACAACTTGCCTGTTGACAGGCCAAATCCTACTTGAATCTGACTGTGTGGCATTTCATAAGGTGGAGCCCTGTAGATGGCATGGTAAAAAATATCCCACATTCATCTAAAATTAAAAAAGTTGCAAAGAACATTTTGTCAATTTTTTGTCAATTCAAAGTCAGCATAGCAGGTAAAGGCTGTATGTTAACAACATTTGTATTTTAGCACTGTATACTGTTCAATTCTAAGAAAGTTTCCTAACCAGTCAGTGCTCTCATGTTGCTTGTGGGAAAAAAAAACTCATGCAATGTGGATCTTAATTTCTTAAACAATGAATAAAAATTAAAAGTAGGTTTTTATCTTTGGCAATTAGTAATAACTTTTTTCCAAACATTCATAAAACTCATCTTACGGATTCCAGTAAAACAAAAAAAATGATTTAAGATAGTGAAAAAAGAAAGTTGAAATCAGCAGTATCTTTATTAAGGTTACTTTGCATTTCAGATCATTGCAACTGCTACTTCTTTATTCAAAGTTACACACAAAGTATTTTCCATGGTTATTTGAATGGTAAAAAAAATCTTCAGCTGTAACACCCACACATGATTAAACCACACCCACTTCTATAAACAAAATATCTAATAAGATACTTGATAATGCATTCTTTAGTATGAGCACAACACCCTCTTTTTGATATATCTCACTAAACAAATATAATAAATAGAAATGTTCTAAAGGTTCCTAAAAGAAAAGGACACAGGCCTAAAGTCCCTGAGATATTAAGAGAGGCTAACCCTCTTCAAGCACAATTTGATGAGTGGATGGTAAATCATAAATTTGTCCCAGGGGTTCCACCTGTGTCCCTTATTGACAGGGGCAACAAGTGCTGACTGAGATTTCTTTTTGGAATAAACTCTTGGCTAGGCTTGTAAGGGCCTCATGGCCATTAGCCTAGTAACCTCCTATGATTCTATGAGTATACTCTGATAGACTTAGGAGGGGCGAGTTCATTCTCAATTATATTACCATTAGCAATTCAGTTGTCTTATATCCTCTGTTTCTCCATAAGTCCAATATATTCATGAATACTAGAAGCAGGTACTTAAATCTTCACCAACATATAAGTATAACATCCTGTAAGGACAGGTTAATAATCCAGTGCCTCTAATACCTCTGTTATAAAATTTCCCTGCATGTTAAGCAGTGCAAGTCACTATCTTCATTTAAACATAACCTATGTGATCGGAAGGGCATCCCAAAATTTAATCTGGGATACGCTGGCATCACCCTCCTCGAAAAAGGAGGAATGGCCTAAGGGAGGATACTGGCATGGTGTGAATTGTTGTAAGACTCAGTGGCCTTGAAATATCTGAAATTTAATGAATCTATTAATCTAGGCAACGCAAAGGAGCAAGGAAGCAATGTTAAATAATAGCGCTGCAAGGTCTTATTGTTAGGGAGCAGGTTTCCCAATAAACATTGAGAAATGTGACATTACTTATGTCAGTACCCTAACATAGTGCATATGGACAAATGTCTGTCTCTGTTCACTCTTCTCTTTCTATCTCACATTCTCTCTTTCTTTCTCCATTTCTGTCTCCATGTGTCTCTCTGGCAGTCAGATCTATAAAGGTTTTGCACTATTCTGCCTGTACAGATCAATAGTATATAGTGGATCATGTCATTGTTTTTAAGAGTGTTGAAAGTTAAAACATTTTGTAACATTTGGTGCACAAAAGTGCAATTAATCACTAAGCCAATGCAACCCCTACTCTGGTTTGTATTAGAAAGCTTAATAAAGTATAATGTATAGGTAAATGCTATTAAATAGGTATGTGTACTGTGGCACACACTGCTTGCCATAATATAATCAGTTTTACCTGAAAAAGAGTAATGAAGCAAGAAAAGCAGCTGATCAAGCAGAAGCAGCAGTAATGAAAGACAAAATATATTATTTCTCTTTATAAAGGGATTTGCCCAAACAACTGTCTTCTGTGTGGAGTTTTAAAGTGCTCATCAGTGTATAAGCAGAGACTGGACAAAGGCAGTTAAAAAAATTATGACTGACATCTGATGAATATAAATCAAATTGTCTAGAACAGCTTAATATGTATAAGCTTGAGTGAAGATGGCAGACAGGCAGAGCAAATACAAGACTGGAGCTTTTAAATATTAAAGGAAAAAGCCTAAATTCTAGGTGTGTTTTATAATAAAAAGTATGATAAAAGGAGAGCAGAATCTGAGCATTAAAGTGGGTGTGTGCGAGAGAAGATATAATAATGCTTTATTTCACAGAATGACTAATGGGCAAGCTGAGGAGTCTTTCTGTTGCAGTGCAAGAGTCAAAGGTAGTGAATGAATTAAAAAATGTGTGACACATACAGACCTGCACATAATTCAAGCCATATTCTGATCTATTCTGGAATAATCTTTGAATTAAGTGGGAAAAACAACATGTTTTCATTCTGTTTATGTTATTCAGTAATCTTTATTAAAAATATATGGAAAAAGAAATATGTCTTGTTTCTATTTTTTTTCTTATTCCGCAATCATTATTACAGAAAAATGGGAACAAGCTTCAGGCAGTCATTACAGGAACGTAATATGATGCTAGTGTAAGATCGCTACACTAGTACATGAGTAGGGCCTATCACTGTAGAACAAATAGTGAACAATTGAACTGAGCTATGTAATCCACACTGATGACCAAAGTAATGTTTCTGCATTTTCATATCAATAAATAATATTTTCATATTAATTCTTTTATTAAATTATAAACTCCATTTTGCTAGAATTTGCAGTGTGAAATAGGTTTCCAAAAGCTACTACATATTTTACCTCTCCTTTTAATCACGTTTGTTCACTGCTTTTTCTTGCATATGCACTGTATTTTCTTCTGAAGGATTTATTTTGGTAATTTCATTATATTTCATACTTGTCATCCCCATTTGCTATTACTTTGAGCAAAATATATGTTATGAGTTCCTTCATTTTTATAATATGGTTGCTAATAGCAACCATGTGTGTTGTGTCACTCAAAAGCAGCAGTAGACTGGAAAACAGAGAACCTGAGTTCCTGCATTAGCTTAAGTGAACTGCATTTTCTATCTAAAAGCTTTGCATTTGATAGTTACATGGTAGCTGTCATTTAAAGGTCAAGGAACATCTGTGGGATTCTAGTCTGGTAGGAGGGGGTGAGCCACAATTTTCCATGGTAATTTGAACTGCATTTCCTACTGAGAGCTTTTTAACATTTAGCAGAAAATCATTCTAGGTTTGTGCTTTCTAGGTGCTTCAGTTCAGACTATTAATAACTGGGCTTATCTTGCTTTAAAGGATTTGATTGATGATCATTTTATTATAGTGAAAGCCTGATAAATAACATTCATTGGGTTCCTTCTCAGTGAAGTGATTTTTTCATACCTTAAATTTTTGTATTTAATAGTTATGGAGGTTAAGTAAGATGATCAGGTACAGAGATCAGGTGACGAATTCTGATCAGAATAGGTAGTGGACAGAGGAGTAAGATCTTTATATTTGGGAAGTATTTGTACTGAAATATATCTCCAAATGGGAACATGTGGTTTTTGCACTGTTTTATTAGACTCCTTGAACGTTAGACCATATACAATGCATGGCAATATGGATGACACTCTCTGTCAGTAGTATGACTTGTGTAGGTTTTCACTGCATATGTTTACCCTGGCTTTTTTATTTATTTTGTTGCTGTTGTTGTTGTTGCCATTCTTGCTTCCAGTAGACACTGGTCAGTTAGTAGCCTCTGCAGCTACACAGCACTCCTCATGCCCCTAGCCTCCTTGCTGCTGCATGCAGGCCTGTTACCAAGTTTAGCCACGATGGATCAGGACTGTCACCCTTGTAAACTGGCAAAGTGATTTGCCAAGGAAGAAGATAAAGCCTCAGAACCAACAATGACAGAAGATGGCTTTTTTACATATGGACCGATATTCAATGTTCATGTGTGCTGTAGTTCAATGGACATGTTCATGGCCCATGAGAGGAATGTCAACCATGTATTTGACTGTTGTCCTGACAGTCTGTGGAACTTCCTCATGCTGTCCGCTATTTCACATCCCTCTACTCTTCTTATGGAGTTGCAAACAGGCTAAGCGTTATCCTTCCACTTGTTCCCTTTTCCAGCTCCAAACATTGCCTAAGCAGCTTATCAAATGAGGATAATGTGGGTCATATCCAACTTCACTAGGAGAGTTGACAGCGGATGTGAATGATCAGGTGTCCTATGGTTTGGGGTGAAGAAATGGAAGTGGGGGACCATTGAGTTTTCATCTGTGTTCCCTTTCTTGCAATGCAGGTGCAGCTTGATTATACTATTTTTGCAGCTGAATATTGTGGAGCAAGGGCAGTTTTATGGAACAGTGCTACTTGGATTTTCACTGCAGTTGTGGGGCTGCAAGTTACTATATTTAAGCATGGGTGGCTAATGATACTGGCCACTAGGGCTGCAGCCCACAATAAAAAAAGAAAAAAAGAAAAGAAAGAAACTGCATTTATAAAATTACATTTTTTTCTATGAAATTTATTTTTACCTTTACTACAACTGAGAAACATTGCGTTCTGAGGTCACCTGATTAAAAAAAAAATACTTTACTCTGCTTCCTTAGCTGTTTCTAAAACAGCCCAGCACTACCTCTTTTCCATATTTGGAATAAAGTGATCGCACCTTATTACAAGTCTTCCTCCCTTCTGCAGAAGGCGAAAACATAAAAAAAACAACTTATTGGGCTGTATGAAGCAGAGAGGAGCCCTTCCTATAAGCTTAAGCTGCCTAAGGTGACTGAGTTAGTCTGAGATTGAAAAGAAGGAATTAACATGCATTCAAATGAAGAGATAACAGAGCATGAGGTTTTTTTTTTTTTTATTATTTTTTATTGTTGGTGTTGTTGCAGGCATGCTGTTTGCTATCACCAGCATGTAGAAAAGTAAATATTTAAACTGTGTGTGTGTGTGTGTGTGTGTGTGTGTGTGTGTGTGTGTGTGTGTGTGTGTTTGAGTATCTCTCTACACACACACACACACACACACACACACACACACACACACACATATATATATATATATATATATATATATATATATATATATATATATATGTATATAGATGTAGTATGATACATTGACCATACCAAATGTCAACATCTTTAAAGTAAAGTCAACAGATTAAGGTCAGCAACACTATCTTGACACCAAACTGCACATACTCTGAGGGCTAGCCCTCACATGGTGCAGTGATTTGCGTTGTCACCTTCCCACAAAGAGGTTGTCTGGTTTGATTCTCAACTGGAGTGCCTTCTGTGTGGAGTCAGCATGTCCTCCCTGCATTTGTGTAGGTTTTCTCAAGGTGCTTCAGTTTTGTCCTATGTTGCAAAGACATACATCTGGAGCATTTTTCCCTGGGCCTCTGCTGAAAATTGACTTGTTTCAAGTCAGACTTTCCTGCTAAACAAATAATAAATAAATTAGCCTTGGAGTAAGCAAAGTAGACAGAATCTTTTTTGTTGCTGCCCCACATCTTTACTAATTATGTATACTAACTCTGAGATCGCACAGTCCCCAGGGGAAGGACATTTTCCTCTACCCTGAGGAATATAAACTTGTCTCTGTGAGCATCAGTGTATCACTCTAGAAAAAGCCAAATGCTACCCATAAAATACAGATCTAAGCTATTCTATAACCAGGCTGCACAACACTGCACATGCTTTCTCCTTTCAGTCAGTTGTTCTTTGGCAAGCTCTCCCTATTGGTGGAAAGGAAATCAACGCTTATTCCAAATTCAAAATGCAGCTCAAAGAAGAGCTTCTTTATCCAAACAAGATGGCCTTACTTCAACATAGGACATATCATCTAATGGGTCAACTTCACTTGACCTAAAACCCATTTGACAGACACCCAACTGACCTAAATTTCATTTAACTGACTCCCATTTCACCAACATTTACGACATAGACTTGTGGGTTTTCCTTCACCTGTGACTTGCCTATGATAGAAAGAATTACTGTAAGTTATACTTTTGACTGTTAGAATTCCAATAGTCATATAGAAAGTAACGTTGTAGTGTTTCTAAATGTGGATTTTTCTATTTACATTTTTATGGGAAGTATCTAAAGTAATTTGCCAAATGTTTGTGTATTCCCAGCAGTAGTGGCAGGATGTAGAGTACTGTAAGGCAAGTTAAAGGTATATGCCCTTTTCCCCACTGTAATGTGATCCTGGAGTTAGTATATATAATTAGGGGTGTGTGGGGGGCAGAGTCCCTCAGATTGGGGGGTGTATGGGCCATAGCCTCCCACCTAGTTTGGTTGTATGTTGTCCCATTTCTGTTAAGGGGGTTAATAAGTAGTTTTTAAGTTCTGGAAAGGGTTAGTTATTGGTGTTCTAAGAGTGCTTGTCTATGGTTTAAGATTTAGTATGTTTAATATGTTGAAATTCAGCATTGCAAGCTGTCGGTGAAATGTGAGTCAGTCAATTGAGTTGTCAGTCAAATGAAATTTAGATCAATTGGGTGTTGGTCAAATGTGTGTCAGTCAAATGAGTTTTAGGTCAAGTGAAATAGACCCCATCTAACATACCATACCTAGCTCCTTTCCAGGTCTCTTCTCTCTCAGATTTGCTGAAGACTGATCCACTTTAGAAACTAATGTAAATATTATACATCACACTAAGCTAAACTGTGCACTGCACTGTGCTTGTTCACAAGAGTTATGCTTGCTTGTGCACTGCATCATGCTTGTTCACCAGAATTATGCTTGATTGTGCACTGAACTGTGCTTGTTCACTAGAGTTATGCTTGATTGTGCACTGCACTGTGCTTGTTCACTGGAGTTATGCTTGATTGTACACTTCACTGTGCTTGTTTACTAGCGTGTATACATATAGTTTTGTCTATGTAATTAGTCTGAGCTACTCTGTTATTGCTTATATTTCTGTATTTTTTGATTGTGAAATGTTTTGTATTTCACCTGGACTGAAACTGAAATTGGTCCATATTGATCAGTGCAGATATAACTAAATAAATAAGCAAATCGTCAATGTCACACGTCACACCTGTTCTGTTGACCAAAGTGTGTGTAGATAAAACAGATGTTGATATTACCACATTCTACTATTTGATATACAGGCTCGTAGATATGTATTAGGCTAGCTGCCCTTGTGGACAATTTTAAGCCTAGCTAATTTCCCTTGTGGGAATCAATCGCTGTACTTCTTTATTGTGTGGTAAATACTTTAACCTCTTCTAAGTGTGTGTGTGTGTGTGTGTGTGTTTATATCCACACACACTCTACTATACATGATTGAAATTTCAAAAAGCCGAAACCCGTATGGCCGAGACTTTTGAAATTTCGAACATGTAAAGAAAAAACAAACAAAAAAAACCTCCAAAAACTTACCTACACATTACTAGTAAGGGGGATAAGCCCCCCTGCACTCCCCACACCCTCTGCTATTTAAATATACCAACTCCAAGATCGCACTACAGTGCGGAAAATGGAAATTTTCCCGTTCTGCACTATAGGAAGCTGTCCATTCAGAACGTTCGAACTTCCAAAAGTCGATCATATAGTCTCAACCATATGATAATCGGCCTTTTGGAAGTTCGATCATCTGTAGGGGACCCATATATATATATATATATATATATATATATATATATATATATATATATATATATATATATATATATATATATATACTTGTTTTACAGGTGCTTTATTTTACAATGTAAACTAGCAAAAATATAAGGTTGAAACTATTGAACTTGACAAACCAATACGTATGTACACATGTACCAAGAAACAGCCTCAGTGGATTCAAACTTCTGTTTGCTAAAAAGACATAAAAACATATTTTTTGAATTATATATACTAGTTCTGAGATTGCACAAACATGGGGTAAGGGTATATTCTCCAACCCTGGGAACTGTGCCCTGATACAGACCTGTCAATCAGCTGTTTAGCTGATCATATGCAGCGGACTAAACAACTGTCGCCCACATGCACAGTCAGTGTAATGCATTGCACCAAGATATAGAAATAGATATTGATATATGTGAGTGTGGGTGGATATAGAAGCACTAAACTATTCTTGATTATGATTCATATTTTGATTTTTTTACAAGTTCTTACCACACACCAGTGATTTTTGAAGTCACAAAATTATGACATATCTATTGGTTTCAGACTTAGCAGTGTTCTGAAAATGCATGCTAATGGAAAGCCTCTTATTCTTGGGATTTCTAAGCATGTAAAGGAAATATCAGTCCCTGATTTAGATCCTGTTTACCTACTCATTAGCTTTTCCTTAATTTTTAATCTAAGATGTTAAGAGGTGTTTGGGAGAAGGGAATGCAGCATGTGCATATTGTGTTCTGACAGCAGTGAGCTGAGAAAATACATTTCTGGGTGACAAGTTATCTATTTATTCATTTATTTGATAGCAATAAATGCTGCGGTGTTGGTGCTGCGGTAGCGTTGTCGCCTCACAGTAAGACATTGTCCTGTTTGATTCTCAGCTAGAGCGTCTTCTGTGTGGAGACTTGCGTGAATGGGCGTACCTTCGTTAAAGATTGTGCGTCAGGGCTGGCAACTCGGCACATAAAAATCTACTGCCAGTCATTAGCAGACTGGAGTTCCACTGTGGAGACCCCTAACCAGGAAAAGCCGAAAGACACAAATAATTTGATAGCAATAAATGATTTGAAGTCAAAGAGTCACAGTCATAAAAGTGATTGTAATTGATGGTCACATCTGTGTGAGTGGGGGGAGGAGCAAAAATGTTTTCAACTGTCCCTTATTTTGAAAAACATCTCTGATTTGTTTTATCATGTTTTGGTATGTTCATCATAAAATGGGCAGTTTTGCTGGGAAATCAGTCAGGAATGCAATTGCAAAATAATGATAACAAAGACTTGAGTTTCAGCTTTAATAGCCTTCAAAAATCATGGTGATGCAAAGCCTGTTATTGTAGCAAGTTTCCACCTATGTAAAAGCAATACCTAGTTTAGTCCTTTGTCCACCATTGCATTTTAGCTTTTTCCTTGATTTTTTTCACACCTATTTATTTATTTATTTATTGATATTTGTTAACCGGGTTGGTCCAGCTGGGCCAGAGGCCCTGTTTTCAGTGGAGACCCGAGGAGAAAAGCTCCAGTTACAAAAAGTTAAGGATTACATAGGTAACAAAATAGAAAGTGGCAAAACCAAGTGACATTCCCAAAACATATTAGTACTAACTTGATCATAATCAAACATATTTAGATTGCACTAAGAAAAAATCACAATGAAATAAATAGATGGACTATTTTTGATATATGTATAAACAAGTTATATACAAGTGATCAGAAGCCTAGGCTTCCTAGGAGAGTATATTTGCTTATAGAAGCTCGGAGTGAAGAAGCACCATTGGATAAAGGTAGCTTCTAAGCAGGGACAAGATTTGGTATTGAGAAGGTAAAGTTTGAGTTCCTTTTTAAAGTGTGCAGGGTGTATGATGGAGCGTATGTGTAGAGGAAGTTTGTTCCAAGTGTGGGCTATTGAGCAGTTGTATAGTAGTTTGCCTATGTTCTTCTTTGGATGATCTACATTCAGATGTTTCTGGTTAGAAGTGCGGAGGGTTCTAGAAGGGGCGTAGGTAGATAAAAAAGTAGAGAGCTGGACAGGATGAAGGTCTGTATAGAATGGAGTGTATAACTTGAAATCGAGAAAGTAGCAGTAGTTGAGGGAATTCGAGCCATTGTAATGAGTTCAGGGCAAGGCAGTGATGGGAGCTGTAGGGGGAGTTAGTAATGAATCTTGCAATTTTGTGGTAAGTTTGTTGCAGTTTGTTCAGGTAGTAGTATGTATATTGGTCAATATTGGGGCTGCGTAGAGAAGTGTGGGCAGGAGGAAGGACTGTGCTAAGGAGAGTCTAGAATTTGGAGTAAGAAATCTTTTGTTGCAATAAATTAGGCCAAATTTCTGGTGTGTATTTTTTATTCCTTACAGTAAGTGTAAGTTAAATTTGAGTTTGTCTTCAATAATGACGCCTAACAGTTTTGTGTGTGGTTCAGGTTTTATGATAGTGTTGTTGGAAGATGTTATAGTAAATGTGGGTTTATGGTTTGAAAGTGAGCAGGAAAGAAAGAGCAAGAGCTTGGTCTTCTTGGGGTTAAGGATAAGAAGATTGTCAGATAACCATTTTTCTGTGGATAGAAAGGAGTTTTGAGTAAGGGTGTGAAGGTCTGTAATATTACTGGAGATGGAGATGAGTGTAGAGTCATCTGCATATTATGTAATACTACTGGAGATGGAGATGTGTAGAGTCATCTGCATATTATGTGATACTACGGGAGATGGAGATGAGTGCAGAGTCATCTGCATATTATGTAATACTACTGGAGATGGAGATGAGTGTAGAGTCATCTGCATATTATGTAATAGTACTGGAAATGGAGACGAGTGTAGAGTCGTCTGCATATTATGTAATACTACTGGAGATGGAGATGAGTGTAGAGTCATCTGCATATTATGTAATACTACTGGAGATGGAGACAAGTGTAGAGTCATCTGCATATTATGTAATACTACTGGAGATGGAGACGAGTGTAGAGTCGTCTGCATATTATGTAATACTACTGGAGATGGAGATGAGTGTAGCGTCATCTGCATATTATGTAATACTACTTGAGATGGAGATGAGTGTAGAGTCATCTGCATATTATGTAATACTACTGGAGATGGAGATGAGTGTAGAGTCATCTGCATATTATGTAATACTACTGGAGATGGAGATGAGTGCAGAATCATCTGCATATTATGTAATACTACTGGAGATGGAGATGAGTGTAGAGTCATCTGCATATTATGTAATACTACTGGAGATGGAGATGAGTGTAGAGTCATCTCCATATTATGTAATACTACTGGAGATGGAGATGAATGTAGAGTCATCTGCATATTATGTAATACTACTGGAGATGGAGATGAGTGCAGAGTCATCTGCATATTATGTAATACTACTGGAGATGGAGATGAGAGAAGAGTCATCTGCATATTATGTAATACTACTGGAGATGGAGATGAGTGCAGAGCCATCTGCATATTATGTAATACTACTGGAGATGGAGATGAGAGTAGAGCCATCTGCATATTGTGTAATACTACTGGAGATGGAGATGAGTGCAGAGTCATCTGCATATTGTGTAATACTACTGGAGATGGATATGAGTATAGAGCCATCTGCATATTTTGTAATACTACTGGAGATGGAGACGAGTGTAGAGTCATCTGCATATTATGTAATACTACTGAAGATGGAGATGAGTGCAGAGTCATCTGCATATTATGTAATACTACTGGAGATGGAGATGAGTGCAGAGTCATCTGCATATTATGTAATACTACTGGAGATGGAGATGAGTGCAGAGTCATCTGCATATTATGTAATACTACTGGAGATGGAGATGAGTGCAGAGTCATCTGCATATTATGTAATACTACTGGAGATGGAGATGAGTGCAGAGTCATCTGCATATTATGTAATACTACTGGAGATGGAGACAAGTGTAGAGTTGTCTGCATGTTATGTAATACTACTGAAGATGGAGATGAGTGTAGAGTCATCTGCATATTATGTAATACTACTGGAAATGGAGATGAATGTAAAGTCATCTGCATATTATGTAATACTACTGGAGATGGAGACGAGTGTAGAGTCATCTGCATATTATGTAATACTACTGGAGATGGAGATGAGTGTAGAGTCATCTGCATATTATGTAATACTACTGGAGATGGAGACGAGTGTAGAGTCATCTGCATATTATGTAATACTACTGGAGATGGAGATGAGTGTAGAGTCATCTGCATATTATGTAATACTACTGGAGATGGAGATGAATGTAGAGTCATCTGCATATTATGTAATACTACTGGAGATGGAGACGAGTGTAGAGTCATCTGCATATTATGTAATACTACTGGAGATGGAGATGTGTAGAGTCATCTGCATATTATGTAATACTACTGGAGATGGAGATGAGTGTAGAGTCATCTGCATATTATGTAATACTACTGGAGATGGAGATGAGTGTAGAGTCATCTGCATATTATGTAATACTACTGGAGATGGAGATGAGTGTAGAGTCATCTGCATATTATGTAATACTACTGGAGATAGAGACGAGTGTAGAGTCATCTGCATATTATGTAATACTACTGGAGATGGAGACGAGTGTAGAGTCATCTGCATATTATGTAATACTACTGGAGATGGAGATGAGTGTAGAGTCATCTGCATATTATGTAGTACTACTGGAGATGGAGACAAGTGTAGAGTCATCTGCATATTGTATAAGAGAAGATTGTCTGCAAGAGGTGAAGAGTTCATTTGTAAAGATGTCGAATAGAAGGGGACCCAAGATAGAGCCTTGTGGAACACCTGTTGAAACAGATGTGTAGGGAGAGCAGGAGGAGAGCCATTTGACAGATTGCTGCCTACCATAGAGATAGCTGGAGAACCAGGCAAGGGAGGTAGAGGATAGGTTGAGGTTAGATAGCTTAGTAAGGAGGATAGAGTGAGAGACTGTATCGAAGGCCTTGGAAAGGTCAAGGAAGAGGCAGGATATTAGTTGATTGTTGAGTGAAAGATAGGAGGGTGGTGGATGTGATGTGGAAGAGACAGAACCCATGCTCAGTATGAGTGAGAAGGTTGTGTTGGCGGAGGTGGTTGAGAAGTTGTGAGTGAATCCATTTCTCGAGTATCTTAGAAAGGGGAGAAAGAATAGCAACGGGATGATACTTAGATGGATCAGTAGAGCTGCCACCCTTATGTAGTGGGATAGTAAAGAAGAATTTCCAGATAGCAGGAACTGTAGCTTCTTGTATAGATCTGTTAATGAGAATAGATATAGGATAGGCTATAGATTCTGCACAAAGTTTGAGGAATGTAGGAAGTAGGTTATTGGTAGAGGGAGAACAGTTTATGTTTTAGAAGAAGAGATTTAATGTAAGAAGTTGACACAGGTGTAAATGAGAAGAGATTCTGGTCATGTGGGTTTATGGGGGTAGTGGTAGTTGCAATGTTAGTGTTAGAGGGAGTGAGGTTTTGGATAGTGTCAATGAAGTGTTTGTTAAGTAGTGTAGCAATTTTCAGAGGAGATTTGTTGGGGTAAGGTGAGGGGTTAGGAGGGCTGCCAGGGTAGAGTATTTTGTTAAGAGTAGTTCAGAAATTGCGAGTGTTGGATCTGTTGTCTAGCTGAGAAGAGTTGTAGTAAGATTTTTTGTCTTTAGTGACTAATTTCTTGATTAGGTTACGTAGTTGTCTGTATTTATGTAGAAGGGGAGTATGCCTAGTCTTAAGCCATGCCTTCCAGGTGCTATCCTCTGTTATACATCAGTGCTCTAGTATCTTTGGAGAGCCATGGAGCATAGTTTGATTTAATTCTAATTTTTCTGGAGGGATGTGTTTAAGTATGGACCAATCAAAACTAGATAGTATGGAGTTAAATTGGGTGTTACTGAAGTTAGAGAGCTTACGACAGTCTCTATATAGGTAGAGTTTGTGTGCCTGGGAGGGGTGTCTGAGGATAGAGGTGGGGAGGTGATCATTTAAGGAGTCAGGTAGGGTACATGGGCCATGGTAGAGGTGGGGGAGTTAGTCAGTATCCAGTCAATGGTGGAGCTAGAAGATAAGTTTTTTATTGAAACGGGTGGGGGATGTAATCAGCTGATGGAAACCATGTAGGTTGGTACTGGACTGAGGAGAGTTACTAGTAAGTTTGGACAAGCTTATATTGACATCACCAAGAATGAGAGTTTCATAGTCTAAGTTGTGGCTAAACCAGGATAGGATATTTTCGAGGGTGAGTATACTATTTCCAGGGGGGGATGTAGATAGATGTGACTGCAAATTTCTTGTGTGGATTTAGATGGCAGTTTAGGATGAAAAGTTCATCAGGATGGAAGTTGGGGATGGGGATAGTGACAAGAGAGAAGTTTAGGCTATCTGAGTAGAGTATGGCTACACCACCACCTTTTTTGGGTATCTGTCAGCACGATAGATGTTGTAACCAGGTGGCAGTATTTCACTGTTAGTGATGAGTGACTTGAGCCAAGTTTCGGACAAGGCAAGGATGTTAGTGCTTGTATGGGCTATCCAGGAATGTAGCTGTGAGATCTTGTTAGTTAGACTTTGAATATTTATAGAATATATGGAAAGGTGTTTATGAGCTGAAGTCTGTTGTATCTGAGTATGTGTATGGTTAGGGGTGTGAGCAGAAGGTGTGGAAGTGGAGGGATGATGAAAGGACCGACGGCCTGGGTTTATTGAATTATCACTTGTGACATAGACAAACTTACATTTATATAAAAGAAAGCAAACAATATTACCATGTTCACAGTTGCAAACATTATACACTACATATATTTGTCCGTAATATATAATCAATCCAACATTTCATAAGCTGGTCAATTCCTGTCTTCCCTTAAACCTCATTTCTCCTCAGAAACATTTTTCTGTATGTGCTTTGGATGACTGCAATTAGGGATATAGACAATAGGCAAGAGCAGGCTGGAATTTATTGCAGAAAACGGGCAAGCGAACCAAGGTATTGGGTGCAAATAATTAGAGAGGGAAAGATGATAGAATGGGAAGAAACCAAGAATTTATTTGGACTGCAAGTTAAAGATTGCCTTCCTTATCAAGGACTGATATCAAAGTATAGACAAAAAAAAAGAAATAGTAGGGTCTTAAACAAAAGACCAGCAGTAGGAGAGTTTTTAGTAGAATCTACTACAGAAGCTGCCATTAAAAAAGGAATAATAAGTTGAGCATATAAGCTACTGCATGATAACTACAAGAATCAATCAGAAGAGGTTAGGAAGGATTGGGTAGAGAAATTGGATAAACAATTCACAAAGAAGCAATGGGAGGATGTATGTATATATATATATATATATATATATATATATATATATATATATATATATATATATATATACGGTTCCCCTTTATAATCTTGAAATACTGAAATCTCGAATTTCAGTATCTCAAAACTATAAAGTCGAACAGCCCCCAATCCCGAAAAACACACAATCATGAAAAACTACAATCCCAAACATACACAAACCATACACCACACAACACGCACACCATTCAACTCAAAACACACAAACTACATAATCCTACACTACATCTACGCAGGGGGGAAAGCCCCTTGCACCCCCCATGTGGGGGGCTGCACCCCCTCACCCCCCTACTTATATATACCAACTCTGAAATCGCACTAACAGTAAAGTAATGCATAACTCACACGCAGACATTCTACACTCCCTCACAAACACACACACACATCACACAAACACATCCAACACTCACACTCATACTTTCACCTCCCTACCCTAACCCACATGCACAATTTATAAAAACACTCACATACACTCACTTACCTTAACTTCCATACAACATCCCGGCCAAACACTTCCCGTCCCATTGCTACACTGCATAAGAGCTGATTCGAGATATTCGAATTTGCACTCATGCACTTTCGACATTTTTGGTTTATATATGTGTGTGTGTGTGTGTGTCTCCCAAATATGCAACAAAATCTAGAAGATTTAGGATTTTTGATTGGAAATGTTTGCATCGCTATCATTATACCCCAAGTAGACTCCAGATAATTTTTCCTCAGTTAGACAGCAAATGTTACAGGTGTAATGGGAAATAAAGAGGTAATTGAGAACATGTTTTCTGGGAGTGCAGTGAGTTGGTGCACTTTACAGATTCCCTGTAGGATGCACTGTTGGAGATGCTAGGTTGGCAGATTGGCATGATGAAGGAGATGATTTTTCTGAGCTATGATACAGAATTGTAATTGACTAGACATGGTAAGGCCTTGCTGTGTCTAATTATGGTGGTTGTCAAAAAAAACATTACTAGAAAAAGTAAATCAAAATCTAAACCAACTGCACCAGAAGTAGTGAATTTAGAAACAGAGATAAAACAACTGGAATTGAAATCTTTAGAAAAGGGTAGGAGCAAACTACATAGGAAAAATGTGAATTGTGGGAGCAATACATACAGGAGAGGAATGAAGTTTAAAAGAAGGCAGGATTTAAATGAGCTAGGTAATGTTTGAAAATGATCTGGTAGATTATAAGTGATGTATAATCTTTGCTTATAATTTTGCAACTGGGCATGTGTCATTATGGTTTGGGATGTAAAATGATTGCAACTAGGATTGTGTTGGTGTGGGTTGTTTTCATTTATATAACTGTATGATTGCTTATCTCATAAGTGAGAGTTTATTAAAGATGTTTCTTGTTTATAAAAAAAATAAATGCAGGAGTTGAATAATTTATATAATATTGCTTAGGTTATATGATATACAGCAATATATGTGAAGTATAATGTTTTTAAGCATGAAACTGTTAATACCGTTTGATTACTTTTATATAAACATAATTTTGCCAATGTTACAAGTGATAATTCAATAAAGGTATTTAAAAAGCATTTTTCTGCCTGTATTGTTCCCACAATTTTCATTTTTCTATGTAATTTGTCCCTACTCCTGTCAAAAGATCCCACTTCCAGTTCTTTATTCTCTGATACAATATTCACTACTTCAAATATGGTTGGTTTAAACTTTAATTTTCCATTTTTTAGTAATTGCTTTGTTGGCAGCCACCAGAAGTAACTTAAGAAAGCCTTAATGTGTCTAGGAAATTCAGATCCTATATCCCAGCTTAAAACAATAATTTCCTTAGTTACACCCATTTGTCACCCAATATTTCTGACAGATCACTCTGTAGGGAATTTTTAAAGTCTGTCAACTCATTATACTCCCAAAATATATGTATCCCGGTTATCGCTTTCTTCTCCATCACAGTCCAATATTTGTCATCTACCTGAAGAAAAACTTTTTGGAGTCTGCTCGGAGTATAAAAATACCAATGCAAACAATTCCAAGCAAAGATACAAAATCTTCTAGACTTTGTCACACACTTGGGAGCTATACATGTGTCTTCCCATTGTTTTTGTGTACTGCTTATCCAGTCTCACTTCACAAACATTTCTAACCTCCTCTGATTGATTTGTATAGTTATTGTGCAATGTTTTATATGCCCTACTATGTGTATTTTTTAACAGCAGCTTCTGTACTACAGTCAGCTAAAAACTATACTCGTGCAGGTATTTCACTTAGGATTCCCCTATCCATTTCTCTTTGTCTATACTATCATATCAATCCCTGATAGGGTAGACAATCTCTATCCTGCAGTCCAAATGACTTTGTGGTCTCTTCCCATTCTACTGTCTTTCCCTAATTATTTGATCCCAGTACCTTAGTTATTTTGTCAGTTTCCTCCAGTGAAATCCAGCCGAAACCCTGTCTATTCTCTGAACCATTTACTGCAGTCATCCATATTGACATAATCTCCTCTCTCCTTTCCTGTGCTGGCTTTGTTCTTAGAATTATTTCTGCTACTTTATGAATCTAATATTCTGTATGACTTGTTATACTACTTTAGGATCTGCATCCTAAATCCACTCTTTCTATAGTTGCTGAATTTCCCCCTGCTTCATCATCATCCATTTCCACTTTGAATTGTAGCTGCCTGCTTGTGTTATGTATAAGAGCCTTAACTGTGTAGATTTATTGCACACTTTATTTTGGTCATAGTGAGTTGAGTAGATAAGTTCCACAGGGGTTGTCTGTGGATGAAAATGATTGCCACTGTTGTCATTTGTTAAAGTTAAATGGTCTTTATTCAGCCTTTGCAGAATAGAGTAAATATGTGTGAAGCCAGCTGGAATACTTCACTGATACATTACTGTGGTTAGTTGTAACACACTGCCAGATTTCTCGGGTGTGTACATTCAATAAAATGTCTGTAACTGATGTATGGGGATTGTCTATTACAAAAAATACTGAATGTGTGTGGCAGAGGGATTACAATGTAATTAAAAATAGCACGTTAGCCATAATTGTTTTTGCTTTCTATTACAGTCAAACATGTGTTCAAATCGTAAGTGTCTGTCAGTGGCAGTCAGGGAGGAAGTGTACAGTAGTACAAGATCGAATAGTGGTGCCATCTAACAGCACTTGGTTCTCTGTTCAAGATTTTGGCTGTGGTACCTTCTGTTTGGAGATTGAATGCACTCCGTGTAACTGTGTAGATTATATCTATGTGCTTTGCTTGCTTTTCCCAGACTGTCAGCTATATAATATATATCTCTGGCCATCGGTACTTTTACTGCCATCCTAACTGAACACCAGAGGGGCATGCATAAGCAGCTATCCTTTTTTTGAAGCCGCATTGTTCCTAAACATGACTTATATATCATTGCATTTGTCTTCTCAGTTTACTGAGGAACTATTATTTTGTTAACCTCGAATATTAAACTTTAGACACAGCTTATTTTTCCTTGAAAGAAAAAAATAAGACTGAATTTCTTTTCTTACTCATGAATATTTTCCTTTCTTGCAGATATCCATCAGGGAACTCAAGTGCCTTTCTCCATTTGTCAGGTCTACCAACCTTTTCTGCTCTCCCCAGACTTACTCCAATAGGGGTCAGGGCTGATGAAGGGTACCTGGCTTTCCATTATGCTGAATGCTGGAAGGATTTGTTTTAATTTTATGACTTACAATAAATCCCCCCACCCCACCTTGTGATGCTTTGCTATGTCCAATGGCTTTTCTCCTCTGCAGAACATGTCTTCCTGCAGGGAGTCCCAATGTGAACACCCTCCTCTGGGATGATCATGCCTATCCCTCCCTGCCAGTGCCTTAGAGGCTTGACCGTCTATGCAAACCTGAATTGCCCAGGAAATAGTTTAAACATTATCCCTCTTCACCATTTCACTGGCTCTTACTTATGAATTTTTGCTCAGGCCATCATGAAGTCAAAAGGTTGTAAAAAATGCTATAAGAAGCTCTTCAGAGTATTTAGAACCCCATGAATTCTGTGCCTTAGTGGCTACCAAGACACCCAAACACTCTCCAGTCTAACAATAATAGAGACATGGCCTGTTAGTATATTGTAAAAGCATGGGGGGGGGGGGCAAAAAGAAAGACAAAGTGTAAAAAGGCAAAAAAAAGTAATATATATGGAGGATGTGGGTCCAAGATGAGTGGAAACATTTGGGAGGCACTGGAGAAGTGCAGTGGAAACTAATATGCATGGGGGGGGGGGGGGCAGTGAAGTTCGTTGTCTACAGATCAGTTTCACCTAAGACTGTCTTGTTGACTGGAAGTCTGTCGTCTGATATGTATATAGCCAGTACAGTGGTGATAATGAGTAGATATGTACTGAGGCAGCCTGTGGAAAAAAGTAAATGACCCCATTTGTTGCTTGATTACAGGTAATGGTCATTGATATGCTGTAATAATGTTGCACTCTATTCCAATTTGCCACACCCATTCAGATGCATTCTGTGGCTCCATCTTGCTTTGAAGTCACCAGCCATCATTTTATTTATGCAAGGGAGTGAGATGTTCTAGAGAGCTGCCACCTACTATTTTTTTTTATTTATTCTATGTGTTGTTAGTGGACGTTGACTTTTGCTTTTTTATGATTACTTTAATGTATTGATTTAATTTCAGTTGGATGTTGTGGTATCATTCTATTGCTGCAAGTCCTTCTGATGGCAAGAATAATTGTAGTCATTGAGTCAAATTTATTTATATATTTTTCTGTAGCTCAACAGTCCTGCTCTCCACCCCTTAATTCATGAATAGCACCTCATAAATCATATGCATTTCCGCACATATATCTTTTAACCAAAGTTTTGGTGTCATTATTATGATAAGACAAGACATGAATAAATTTATCACATAGTCCTTGTGATGAGTTGTCAGTGCAGAGTTCATTGTGGACTAACTCTATAAACCTCATTCACTGATGTGTCTTTCCCTGTTGGTGGTACTTGAACTTTTGGAGTATTGACTGTGCCTCTATTGTGTTTCCATGTAAGATGTTTTCATTTTCCATCAGCTGTACAAGTGAGTACTTTCTTTAAGTAAGAGACGATTAAGAAGAATAAATTCCTGAACCTGGGAGGTGAAAGGGAACGTTGGTTCATGTTAGATGCACTTTTGTGGCTCAATGGTCTAGATATTGATCCCTTAGGTTCCATTAGTTTGCTGGTGGGAAGTGGGATTACATTTGATTCTTTGTTATGGAATCGCCATAGATATTTAAGCAGAGCTGCATATTCACAGAATTAAATATGGACACTTATTCTGTTTGTAAGGGTGGTATTTAGGTTTATACTTTTGATGTGTTTTATTGTTGTCACAAGACAGGAACATCTCTTTCTGATACTAGCAGATACCATAAAATGAAATGTACACACCACAACTGGATGAATACCGAAAACTCAATTGTAAGATTTTACAAGAAAAATATTGTCACTATGCTTATAGTCACACTTCACTGCTTACTTGGGAAATGGATGACTTCTTATGCATCTCAATCAAAATATGGTCCACTTTAAGTAAATTTTAAGTATTTTACATCCAGCTCAGACATGGGTGAAGCATTTTCCCATAATTCTTTGGAATTAGTTAACACAGCCATGTCTTTATCTTCTAGGTTGTTTTCTATAAACTATCACACCTTTATACAGATGGGAGGCTTTTGGGTTTAGTTGAGATCCTTCTGCATCATGATTTGAGAACAGGCAAGTTCTTCCATCTCTATCATCTGAGACATACCATTCTAGTTACTATGTCAAAGGCAAATGGTCCATTGCTTTTACAGACTGACTAAAAGACAGTAAATCAGAAGGAAGGCCCTGTCTTAATTTGTGTCACCTCTATGGAGCTATTTTCAAGATTTTTGTCATAAATCTAAATGATTTAGATGTTATACAAATATAATTTCAAACCATCTCACCTAGATGAAGAATGGAGTAGACCTTTCAATTTATCACACTTGATGGTAAGTTGGATACACTAGACAAAACATTAGCCTGACAGCCCTGGAACATCAAAGTAGCAGTGAGGTTGGTAACATCTGGTACAAGCTGTTGTGCAAGGTGAGTTCAGCACTTTCCTTTGAGAGGAACCTGAGAACTTTCAAATGAATTGAGATAAGCCATGCTCAATGTCTCACTCCATGAGGAAGCCATATGAAGTTTTAACAAAAGGCTGGTCACTCCCTTTAATATATGTTATGCTATGATCCATATGAGAGCACTGGCAGGAGATGATATTTCATACAATGTATATATTGGAATGTCCTTATACATCTGAGAGATGCTGGTGGGTTCATAAAACTACAATGATAGTGGTTTCTAAAGCATACTTTTAGGCATGTGAGTAGTAAACAGACCTTATGGAGGAATACTAGAGGCTGACCTCAGTCAGTCTGTGATAAGAATGTGGGACCTTCTGAAAGCTGCTTTAAACAAGTGCCAAGAAGCACTACCTTCTACTAGTGAGACTAACAAGAGGAGGAAGGAGCATTTGAGGAGCTCCTTAAGCTTGTAGAAACACCCTCTCATCAGAAGGCTGTGCTTGAAATCTCAGGTGGGCTGGTGATAATCACTGTAGCGGAAGTTTCTGGAGTGGGCAGAAACATACCAATTGGTAAAAAAACAGTTGCATATGAGATCCAGAAAGAGACACTGAAGACTATGGGCAGAAATTGTATACCAAGCTTAACTCATTTGTGCCTACAGTGCTGATCCAGCTTCACCATACTTAACACCTGCACTGCCAGTGGTGTGGGTGTCTTGTCTCATTCAAGCCTGCAACACTTCAAGGACAGACCACACTCAGCACTGTTGTTATACTGTAGCTTAATCATAGTACCGGATCCATAGTAGTCAATACAGCAATCAATGAACTTAAATGTGAAAAAATATATATCAATTAAAAATATGCAAAGTTAAACAACTAAGGCAAAAAGTAGATTATTTGTATAGTTTAAAAATATGTTTCAGTTATTTGTAGCATGGTGATCCATGAAAGTGACAGATGAGCGATATAAGAATTACCTGTTTCTTTCTTTGAAGTTGTTGTCTGTTATGGCTTAGCAAGAGGAAGATTCAAGACACTGTTAGAATGAACACACACACGCACGCACACACACACACACACACACACACACACACACACACACACACATATACACACACACACGCACGCACACACACACGCACGCACGCACTCCACACACACACACACACACACACACACACACACACACACACACACACACACACACACACACACACACACACAAAGAATATCTACCTATGTGTGTGTGTGTGTGTGTGTGTGTGTGTGTGTGTGTGTGTGTGTGTGTATATAGATATAGATATAAATGATATAGACATCAATATATCCTCAGGAGGCCATGAAAGACTTGGAAATCCCAAAGGTAACATAGAATCAGTGGCTGAGACAAGAGAAGACTGGCATTTTTGTTTACGCTGCTGATACCATGGTCCTCATCAGGAAATGTAGTGAGAGAGTGATGAGTCAGTGAGTCAGTGAATGGAAATCATTGCTGGTATGATTTCTAAGTATGTTAGTAATGATTACTTGTATTTCAGAGATTTCTCCCTTCTTCATTTTTGTATGACCATGAATTGATGATTATCAAAAAGAGAGCACTTATAAGAATGAACATTAAAAAAAACAAAAAAATCTTTTTAGATTAATTCACACACACACACACACACACACACACACACACACACACACACACACACACACACACACACACACACACACACACACACACACACACACACACACACACACACACACACACACACACACACACACACACACACACATACACACACACACACACACACACACAACAAAAGAAAACAAAAACACTATTGTATATAGGGGCAAAGCCAACTGCATCCTCGACATTTCTTGCTAATGTTATATATAGTGGAGGTGGTGATAAAGGAGTTGTTGCACTGTCTTTTTGATGTGTGCATGGGCCTCCTGGGGAATATTCTTATGTGACTAGCAAAATATTAAAACTGCCATGCACTATCTATCCACTGCTTACTATCATTTGTGTCAGCCCTACCACTTTTGGTCTTTGTCTGTGTTTTGTGTTTGTTTGTCTACTCCTGTTACAAACCCCATGCCCTCTTTACTTATTCTAAATTCCCATTATATCTTTCTTCCACTACCCTTCTTAAAGAATGGGCACCTGTGCCAGTGAAAATATGCCCTTTTCCTCCCACCTTCTCCCACTGTTTCATTCCTTGCATCCATCTATATCTTCCTCTGCTTGTTCAACCCCCTTTTTTAACTAACATGTGCTCCCATTTCTTCCCTATTTATATGAATAAAATGGATAGAGACTTTGCTGAAAGGAAGACCGATGGTTCTCAGAGGCTCTCATAATTGCACAACAGTGAATGTTTGGGCATGCATAGTCACCTGAAAGCTTCATGAACACTAGTGTTATTTATGAATCACATGACCATATTTGTGTTATGTGCATCTGTTCATATTCAGTGCCATTTTCATGAGCAGGTTCCTTAATTAGATGATCATGGTGCTGCTTGCCAGCTATTACACTGAATATTTGCCAAGTCATGATACTTGCCCTTCAAGGGTTAGTGTTGTGAGGCTGAGTAAGCCATGTTTCGGATTCCCAGGGAATGGGTTACTGAAAAAATAAAAATAAATGAATAAGTAAATGCATTCATACATACACCAATCAGGACTGCAATTGAAATATAGATGCAACAGGCAAGACAATCATATATATATATATATATATATATATATATATATATATATATATAGCCATCTATATATATATATATATATATAGAGAGAGAGAGAGAGCATGCCATGAATCTTACCAAATAACATAAAACAGTGTAAGAAACTTCTCTGTGTGGAAGATTTTCAATCCATATATTTCTAGTTAATCACTGTATATTAATCAGATCAGACAATAGTAGTAGAAGTAGCCAGACTTAAACTCATCTTGTCAAAACAAAACAAAACAAAAAATAATAATAGAAAATATATAATTGTGCAGCATTACTAAGTAGTCAAAAGTAGCCCAAGTAAGGTAGGCAGCCTGTTTCCAGTTGAAAATCCTTTATTAAGTTATAAGGATTTTCAACTGGAAACAGGCTGCCTGCCTTACTTGGATTACTTTCGAATACTTAGTAATGCTGTACAATTATATATTTTCTATTATTATTTTTTGTTTTTTTTTTACTTAAGACGTGTTTAAGTTCACTACTTCTACTACTATTGTCTGATCTGATTAATATACAGAAATTAACTAGAAATATATGGACTGAAAATATTCCACACAGAAAAGTTTCTTACACGGTTTTGTTTTTGGACCCACTACACTGGTTTAGTGAGTTGTTTTGAGACTTCGGGGATACCACGGAGATTACTTGTTTTTTACCAAATAATATACAAACATAGTACTGAATCTGTGTATAAAGTGTGTAAATAGACATGATATTATAAATAAGAAGTATTTAAGAGCGGAACTCAATTTAGCCAGAAAAATAATGGGAATGTTACTTTAACATGAGAGACAATCTTTCTGAATTAGTTAGTGTAGGCTTACTTAATGAGACAATTAATGTTGTACAAATGGAAGGCTAAAGAAATGCCAGTTCAGAGATTACCATTTCCTCTTCTTGGAGAGATCCTTGATATCCAGAGCAGTGGTTCTGGAAAAAATACATTAGAGTGAATAAAGATTTAGAAGGAGATACGGGAAGAAGACGAGGACTATCCTTGTTATAAGAATGAGAAATAGAGGTACTGAAAAGCTCAGGGAAGATGTATTTAAATAGATTATGAGGGAGATTCAATAAAGCCTGCACAATAATTTTGACTGTGTATGCTTTGCTGCAGAATATGCACATAGCTGCGAAAAGCTTTAGATTCAATAAACTCTGTGTAGTGGAGCGCACTCACACCAAACAAGGAAGCCTGTGTGGCATGGAAATTACTAGCTGAATTGTATGCTAATGAAGGAAATCAACATGGTGGAGCGATTCAACAAGCTGTAAAATAACCATGTGGACTCTGTCTCATGTTGGCCATGTATGGGAAAGTTTTCCAAATACAGCCACGCAAACAGTCTACACGGAAACTAGAGAAAGTAATTGTCCATACATTTGTACATTTGTACAGAACAGACCAACATGTAACCCCACACACATTAGGACATTGCCAGACATATTGAGTGCTAGAAAATAGGAACAGTTCCTTATTAAGTGCCATGACATAAATGCCGCTTTGCACCCCCACTCCCAAATGAACAATGTAATTGCAACCAATGTAGACAGCTGAAAGTGTAAACTCCATGAAAAGAATCCCAAACCTGCATTCCTCTGTGTAGATATATATATACCTGAGTAATACCCTCCCTTGACTGCACAACAGTGGACTCCCCTTCAGTTTCCCTGCCTACACAGTTATCAGCCATGTAGAGTCAGGACTGTCAGTAAAGTGAAGACGTAAATAGGGTCAAAACTCATTAGAATTGCTGAATCTCAAAACTTGTAAGCATGCAGAGATTCACTTCATGTATGCACTTCCACAGTGTTCATATTAAATGCATGGCAACAGTGAATGATGACATCATGGGAGATGTGTCAGGTTACATTTACAGATGTCTACATGTAGGTCTGTGAAATGTAAAAGTGCATGTAAGTAGTGCACAGCTCACAAGTTCTGTGTCATCCTGTTTATTGTTTGCTTAAATGTATTGTATCTAGCCATATTAAATTAAAATGTATTATTTAAATTGTCATCCTTTTTTGCATGATGTAGCACTTAGAGCAACCATGGGGAAATGGAGGAATGAATGGCAGGTTTCTCTGTATTTGTCATGTAACTATTCCTGTGGCAGCATGTTTGTGTATAGGGCTAGAGTACACAAGGTCCTGGGTTCTGATACAGTGTCTGTAACCTTCCCTCTACTTTTTGAGCTGCAGTATATCACAGGCATGGACAAACATAATAAGTTCCCTTGCGTTCACCTTATTTCAGCATCAGTGCATGCAGCATTGGTGCATGCAGTGGTGAGTAGGTGCACATCATGCACTAATGGGCACTAACAAAGTTCATATATAGAGTAAAGTAGCAGATGTTTTTCATAGAGTCTATTTACAGCATACCCAGGTGAGTTCAATACAGTGGAGTTATTCAACAAGCTATAAAGCATCCACATTCTGTTTTTTTCCTGCACACTTCCATACCTTGGAAATAGACACAAGGAAATTCTAGGCCTGAAATAAAATCATCTCAACTGCTGCATTTGCAAGGCAAGTCCTGAATCTAGAATGTATTCTGTAATAATATTATCTATCTATTGTCTATTATTATCTATTAATATTACATCTTTATATATCTTTACTTGGTGCAGTAATGAAGTAAATAGTGGTGGATTTGTACAGAAAGTACCTTAACATGTGACAGCAGACACTTATTTTACTTATATGTGTCCATTGCTAAGGTTTTCTTTCTTATTCCTCTTGTTTTTCATTGCCCTTTTTTCCGTGATGCTTTGCATAGTCCAAATAGTGTAAACAGGTAATGGCTGTGTTTATCATGTTTGTGCAAAGCACGGAGGACTACTATGAAGCAGACAGCCAAAAATAGTAACTGGAAAGATTCAGTTAAATGCTCTTGCATATCTTGAAAACCTGACCTGGAATACAGATGATACTGGTTTCTAGTACAGAGAGTATAACCTTTGTTTTACTGCTGTGACATTGCAGTTTACAGCAATGAAGTGAAACATAGACAACTGCTTACTCAACATTCTTGTGGCAACAGGTGTAAGTGTAGGACTAGCATACACATTTTCCTGGTTTTGAATACACTATATGCCATATAGTATTATTTTCACTGAAATTAGCAATGTGTCTCATGTTTGCACACAGCTTACCAATGTGCAAACAGGCAGAACTCACGTGTGTAGACTTTGTTAACCATCGTGCAAATCCGCTGCTCACTGCACTATGGAGCTGTATATATGATGATTTCTTATTGGTGTTTATTGTCCATTTCCTTTGTATGACATAAAACTACATGTGGAAACATTTCAAATTCAATCCACATTCTATGTATATGTCATATATTCACAATACATCCATGTGTTGCCCCTCTCCCCGCCACACCCAATGCAACACTGGGGCCTCAATATTTTATACGCACATATATCAACCACACTACAAAATGTAATATATAATGTTATGTGCTCCCTCATGGATAGGGCCAGTCAGTGGTGCTGACAATCTTGTTCTGCTAAACTCAAACATCAAACTATGCTCAATAAGGGTACTTGTGTATTTACACAGCTAGGCTTCTACACACCTAGGGCACACTCTACAGTTAGGCTACTGGCCTCATATGAGCCTATGACTCTATATGCCTATGCAGGCCTCCCATCTGGTTGTCTCTCACATGGCCTGCTGATGTCATCTAACATAAGTTAACCTGCAGCCATGTAAAAGACAGACTTGTGCCGTGGCACTTGCATAAAGAACTGTGTTCTGTAGTCTGTTCTCATTACAGTCAAGTGTGTGTGTGTGTGTGTGTGTGTGTGTGTGTGTGTGTGTGTGTGTGTGTGTGTGTGTGTGTGTGTTGTGTGTGTGTGTGTGAATATATATGTATATATATATATATATATAGAGAGAGAGAGAGAGAGCATGCCATGAATCTTTCCAAATAACATAAAACAGTGTAAGAAACTTCTCTGTGTGCAATATTTTCAATCCATATATTTCTAGTTAATCACTGTATATTAATCAGATCAGACAATAGTAGTAGAAGTAGCAAACTTAAACTGATCTTAAGTCAAAACAAAACAAAACAAAAAATAATAATAGAAACTATATAATTGTGCAGCATTACTAAGTAGTCAAAAGTAACCCAAGTAAGGTAGGCAGCCTGTTTCCAGTTGAAAATCCTTTATTAAGTTATAAGGATTTTCAACTGGAAACAGGCTGCCTGCCTTACTTGGATTACTTTCGAATACTTAGTAATGCTGTACAATTATATATTTTCTATTATTATTTTTTTTTTTTTTTTACTTAAGATGTGTTTAAGTTCACTACTTCTACTACTATTGTCTGATCTGATTAATATACAGAAATCAACTAGAAATATATGGATTGAAAATATTCCACACAGAAAAGTTTCTTACACTGTTTTGTTTTTGGACCCACTACACTTGTTTAGTGAGTTGTTTTGAGACTTCGGGGATACCACAGAGATTACTTGTTTTTTACCAAATAATATACAAACATAGTACTGAATCTGTGTATAAAGTGTGTAAATAGACATGATATTATAAATAAGAAGTATTTAAGAGCGGAACTCAATTTAGCCAGAAAAATAATGGGAATGTTACTTTAACATGAGAGACAATCTTTCTGAATTAGTTAGTGTAGGCTTACTTAATGAGACAATTAATGTTGTACAAATGGAAGGCTAAAGAAAAGCCAGTTCAGAGATTACCATTTCCTCTTCTTGGAGAGATCCTTGATATCCAGAGCAGTGGTTCTGGAAAAAATACATTAGAGTGAATAAAGATTTAGAAGGAGATAGGGGAAGAAGACGAGGACTATCCTTGTTATAAGAATGAGAAATAGTGGTACTGAAAAGCTCAGGGAAGATGTATTTAAATAGATTATGAGGGAGATTCAATAAAGCCTGCACAATAATTTTGACTGTGTATGCTTTGCTGCAGAATATGCACATAGCTGCGAAAAGCTTTAGATTCAGTAAACTTCGTGTAGCGGAGCGCACTCACACCAAACATGGAAGCCTGTGTGGCATGGAAATTACTAGCTGAATTGTATGCTAATGAAGGAAATCAACATGGTGGAGCGATTCAACAAGCTGTAAAATAACCATGTGGACTCTGTCTCATGTTGGCCATGTATGGGAAAGTTTTCCAAATATAGCCACGCAAACAGTCTACACGGAAACTAGAGAAAGTAATTGTCCATACATTTGTACATTTGTACAGAACAGACCAACATGTAACCCCACACACATTAGGACATTGCCAGACATATTGAGTGCTAGAAAATAGGAACAGTTCCTTATTAAGTGCCATGACATAAATGCCGCTTTGCACCCCCACTCCCAAATAAACAATATAATTGTAACCAATGTAGACAGCTGAAAGTGTAAACTCCATGAAAAGAATCCCAAACCTGCATTCCTCTGTGCAGATATATATACCTGAGTAATACCCTCCCTTGACTGCACAACAGTGGACTCCCCTTCAGTTTCCCTGCCTACACAGTTATCAGCCATGTAGAGTCAGGACTGTCAGTAAAGTGAAGATGTAAATAGGGTCAAAACTCATTAGAATTGCTGAATCTCAAAACTTGTAAGCATGCAGAGATTCACTTCATATACGCACTTCCACAGTGTTCATATTAAATGCATGGCAACAGTGAATGATGACATCATGGGAGATGTGTCAGGTTACACTTACAGATGTCTACATGTAGGTCAGTGAAATGTAAAAGTGCATGTAAGTAGTGCACAGCTCACAAGTTCTGTGTCATCCTGTTCATTGTTTGCTTGAATGTATTGTATCTAGCCATATTAAATTAAAATGTATTATTTAAATTGTCATCCTTTTTTGCATGATGTAGCACTTAGAGCAACCATGGGGAAATGGAGGAATGAATGGCAGGTTTCTCTGCATTTGTCATGTAACTATTCCTGTGGCAGCATGTTTGTGTATAGGGCTAGAGTACACAAGGTCCTGGGTTCTGATACAGTGTCTGTAACCTTCCCTCTACTTTTTGAGCTGCAGCATATCACAGGCATGGACAAACATAATAAGTTCCCTTGCGTTCACCTTATTTCAGCATCAGTGCATGCAGCATTGGTGCATGCAGTGGTGAGTAGGTGCACATCATGCACTAATGGGCACTAACAAAGTTCATATATAGAGTAAAGTAGCAGATGTTTTTCATAGAGTCTATTTACAGCATACTCAGGTGAGTTTAATACAGTGGAGCTATTCAACAAGCTATAAAGCATCCACATTCTGTTTTTTTCCTGCACACTTCCATACCATGGAAATAGACACAAGGAAATTCTAGGCCTGAAATAAAATCGTCTCAACTGCTGCATTTGCAAGGCAAGTCTTGAATCTAGAATGTATTCTGTAATAATATTATCTATCTATTGTCTATTATTATCTATTAATATTACATCTTTATATATCTTTACTTGGTGCAGTAATGAAGTAAATAGTGGTGGATTTGTACAGAAAGTACCTTAACATGTGACAGCAGACACTTATTTTACTTATATGTGTCCATTGCTAAGGTTTTCTTTCTTATTCCTCTTGTTTTTCATTGCCCTTTTTTGCGTGACGCTTTGCATAGTCCAAATAGTGTAAACAGGTAATGGCTGTGTTTATCATGTTTGTGCAAAGCACGGAGGACTACTATGAAGCAGACAGCCAAAAATAGTAACTGGAAAGATTCAGTTAAATGCCCTTGCATATCTTGAAAACCTGACCTGGAATACAGATGATATTGGTTTCTAGTACAGAGAGTGCAACCTTTGTTTTACTGCTGTGACATTGCAGTTTACAGCAATGAAGTGAAACATAGACAACTGCTTACTCAACATTCTTGTGGCAACAGGTGTAAGTGTAGGACTAGCATACACATTTTCCTGGTTTTGAATACACTATATGCCATATAGTATTATTTTCACTGAAATTAGCAGTGTGTCTCGTGTTTGCACACAGCTTACCAATGTGCAAACAGGCAGAACTCACGTGTGTAGACTTTGTTAACCACCGTGCAAATCCGCTGCTCACTGCACTATGGAGCTGTATATATGATGATTTCTTATTGGTGTTTATTGTCCATTTCCTTTGTATGACATAAAACTACATGTGGAAACATTTCAAATTCAATCCACATTCTATGTATATGTCATATATTCACAATACATCCATGTGTTGCCCCTCTTCCCGCCACACCCAATGCAACACTGGGGCCTCAATATTTTATATGCACATATATCAACCACACTACAAAATGTAATATATAATGTTATGTGCTCCCTCATGGATAGGGCCAGTCAGTGGTGCTGACAATCTTGTTCTGCTAAACTCAAACATCAAACTATGCTCAATAAGGGTACTTGTGTATTTACACAGCTAGGCTTCTACACACCTAGGGCACACTCTACAGTTAGGCTACTGGCCTCATATGAGCCTATGACTCTATATGCCTATGCAGGCCTCCCATCTGGTTGTCTCTCACATGGCCTGCTGATGTCATCTAACATAAGTTAACCTGTAGCCATGTAAAAGACAGACTTGTGCCGTGGCACTTGCATAAAGAACTGTGTTCTGTAGTCTGTTCTCACTACAGTCAACTGTGTGTGTGTGTGTGTGTGTGTGTGTGTGTGTGTGTGTGTGTGTGTATGTCCAGCCAGAAAAGCAAGTGTGTATCCTACAGTTACTGGCCCATTCCCATAAATTGACAGTATTTTGATATTTGCATCTGCCTAACATATCCATTTCAGGCAGGCCTCCCACCTTCTTCTCCCCAACATGCATTGCTGATGTCATCCACTATAAGCTGTCCTGCAGCCATGTAAAACTCAGATTTGTACTCTGGTGCTTGCATAGAGTATTGTGTTCTATAGTCTGTGTACTTAGATAGATAGAGGTTCTGTTCTCACTGCAGTCAACTGTGTGTGTGTGTGTGTGTGTGTGTGTGTGTCTCTCTACTCAGCAGAGTAGATGTGCTATCCTACAGTTGCGTCTCCAATGGCATATCTTGCTAGTCTTTTGATACTTGCACAAGCTTATACATCCATTTTATGCAGCCTTTCCAACCTCTTGTCTCCCACATGCCCTGCTGATGTCATCAACTATAAGTTGACCTGCAGACATGTAAAAGTCAGACTTGTGCTGTAGAGCTTGTGTACAGTACTGCGTCCTGTAGTCCGTCTATTTAGATAGGAGTTCTGCTCTCACTGCAGTCGTGTGTGTGTGTGTGTGTGTGTGTGTGTGTGTGTGTGTGTGTGTGTGTGTGTGTGTGTGTGTGTGTGTGTGTGTGTGTGTGTGTGTGTGTGTGTGTGTGTGTGTGTGTGTGTGTGTGTGTGTGGTGAGCTGTTACTTGACATCACAGATACCCTTTTACACCAGCATGTGGGACACTATCTCCATATACTCAACACACAATGCTGATGCACCACCATATGCTCAACAGACAATACTGATGTAATCAGCTATATCATATTATTTCATATACAACCATTCCACCAGGGTAGAATCAGACACTGGCCTGGAGCCCAGGCAGACGTCACCTTAGATTAACAAGAGGTTACTAGGCTATTGGCCATAGGATCTTTATAAGCCTTGCCATGTTATACCATTTTTCCATTACTGACCAACTTCTATTATCTATATTTGCAGTGCAAGTGTATGATCATCACCGACTGTCCTTATTCAAGAGGGAAATGGGTGACACACCTGGGATAAATTTTTGGCATCCCATCCAGTTGGCTAAATTACACTTAAATAGGGTCATTGAGGAGCTCTGTTTTATGTGATTTAGGATTTTTTCCAGAGGAGTGGCAATCTCTGGGAGACATATCTGTCTCTCCAACATGTCCTGTTAATGTTGCAGGCTAGGTTATGATTCCTAGAATGAGTGAATCTTGTCCCATGTGACTTGTGGATGTGGAACTTTTCTATTAGGCCATGTATGAGACTGCTCTGTAGTCAAAGTACAAGTCGCCTCTCAGCAGCCTATAAGATACAGAGTACAGTAACAGGGCCTTCAGTCTGTCCATTCAGGTCATGTGTTGTAGGACCTGAATTGTCTTGGTGAGAAACCTCTGAGGTCTCTCCAGCTGCTGCAGGTGTCTGGTGTGGTACATACACAAGGGAGCATTGTACTCTATTAGTGGCCTGATGAGGGATGACTACACAGGAGTTATAGCATCCTTAGCTCTGGATGCAATGCCCTTATGAGATGTGCAACAGAGAAGGCATTCCTTACCACTGTGGACACATGGTGGTAGCAGTTATGGGTGCTATCAACCTGTGTTCCCAAATCTCTCGCCACAGGGTTTCTGCTAAGTGGGACTGCAATGTGCAGATAATTCCCCTTGGCTGAAATGGATGATAATGCATTATTTAGTGTTTATTTTGAGGCTGTGGCTTTGGTACCAAGCTTTTGTCTATGTAAGGCCTTTTTGTAGTATGTCAGCATCGTTGAGGGTCTCAGTGATTGCACCCAGTTTACAGTCTTCAACAAACATGGTAAGCCACAAGCCATTTATTTTCCCCTGGACATCTGAGAAATACCTTCCAAATAGTAGGGAACCAAGCACAAATCCTTGTGGTACACCAGTGGTAACTGGTCTGCTGCTAGAGGCAGAAGGAAATCCCCAACTTTAACTTATGGGTTAATTTCTAGCTGTGTGAGTTTATTAATGATGCCTGAGTGGGGGACTGTGTCAAAATCCTTGGCACATCAAGATAGGCTGTATGTAGTATTTTGCCTTCATCCAGGGCTTTGGTAACATTCTCAAAACCATACACCAGGTTTTAATAAGCATGCTCCACCCCTAACAAAGCCAATTTGTTCCAGGACAATAGTTTGAAGGTCACCTATGTTTTTATTGATAAGGTCTATGATTATTCTCTCCATGGCCTGTCAGATGTGGCTAGTTAGGCTTAGGGGTCTATAATTCCCAGGGTTGGTTGATGGACCCCTTTTGTGCAAGGGATATGAGGTTTGGAACAGACCATTTTGTCCTGGGACATCTTTAAATGGGGCTAGATACATATATTAACAGGAATTAAGAGAATAAGGGAAGGATAGGGTTAAATGGGATGGAGGGAGGTTTAGTAGGAATGAGGTAAGGGTAGGGAAGGGCTTAGAGGGTTTTGTCAAGTGTAACTGAGGTAGGAGTCACATTTTGGCGTGAACTTGCTAGATAAGTGAAACATCCAAGACGAACTTAGAGGTATTTTGGAGAAAAGTTAGGCCTCTGGTACAACTGAGGCTTAGTGGGGCCAGGTGAGTATAGGGTAACAGTTAGGCTTGGTGGTACTGGGTGTGTAGCTATAGATTTTTTTTTTTTTTTTGGCACTGTCTGGTTGCTACTTTTTCTTTAGTCATAGAGTTAGTTTATTTTGGTAATTTGTGACTGGTAGGTGGGGTAGTCCTTCTAGTGGATTTGTGCAGTTTGTGGCTTTCTGGGATTGGCAGTAGAGTCAATTTCTATTATGTGTCCTTGGCGTAAGGTCAGTTTTGCAGTTTTCATGGTCTTCTAGGTGTCCCTTGCAGTCTTGGTGTCCAGCTAGTGAGGTAAAGCATGGCAAGCCCCTATTCCACTGTCACTTCTGGATTGAGGCATGCTGGATGTTGCACAGTTTTGTGAGTTTCGTTTCTGCCTTGCAGTCATGTGGTTCTTGATTCACAGGTTGCCTGGGAGGGATTGATCTTTCCAAGAAGCAAGGTTTGCTTATATTTCAATAAGCACGGTGGATGGGCTGGACTGAATGGCAAGGTATAATGGGGTGGTAGGGTGGATTGATGGCCTGGGTTGGATGGCCATTACATTGTATGTGGAGGGGGTGGTAGGGTGATCAGAGGCAACGATCGCTGACGGTGATTCTGGAATATAAGTTGTCAGGCCGTATGCATGGTGAAATGAGCTTAGAGCTGTTGCTTTAGAAGGAGCTCATGAGTAAGTTTGTGGTTGAATGACAAGGCCGAGTAACTATTGTTGACCGTGCGTCCTTTTGGCGCAGTAAAGGATTACTAGCTGTTCTGAGTGCAAATTTTCTACTGCAGCAATAATGTTAGGGTGAATTCCGTCTACCGATTTCTCCTGTATTTTTTTTTCCAGTATTTCCCCTTTTGGTTTTGGAAGTCAGAAATATCTGACTGGATGAAATCTTGACAATATTTTATATAAAAAAAAGAAAAGGGAGGGGTACTAATATTATCAATGCCTATGCTATGGTCAGCTATTAAGGGGAGGGTGGGCTGCACAGATGGTCACAGAACCTCCAGGTTGTGCCTCACATTGGGTCAAAACCCTTAATGGATGTGATATTCACTTGATGTCTCCACAAAGTAATTTGACTTCCCAGGTGTGGCAGTACCCACGACTAACTGTCTCTCTTTGACACATGTTCAGAGTGGCAGTATCCATTATGGTGGCAGAATTTTCAGTTATGGACCAGCATTTGAGTTTGACTTCATACACTTCAGAAATGTTTGCTATCAAACAGCTTGTTATTGCAGCCACTTATTTTATGAGAGTAAAATTGGAAGTGTGTCGATATTTTACTGCCGTTACTATGCCTTTGCACTCCTTAGTTTTGGGCTTGTCCACTTTTTGCCTTAAGGGATTCTGAGATATACTGCTCAGTCCATGTTAAAGTCGAGTGAATTATTGGCATTGTATATGGTGAATTATGCAATTTGTAAGTGAATGTTATACTTTTTGGGTGGGGTGAACTTTTTGATTGATTCCCGTGCATAAAGAACCATCCTCTTTCAGCTCCCAAATGTGAGATAGAAGATGGAAGGGAGAATAAATAAATAAATAAATAAATAAATAAAGAAAGAAATAAAAATAAATAAATAAAGAAACAAATTAAAAAATAAATAAATACTCGTCACCCAAGGATGGTTGTTGCAGCGATTGCTTCTCTTGGGATTTTGTGATTGTGTGGTGCGGCATTGTACAAGCAGGCGGGTTGAGGTGTGTAGGAAATGAGATAGGGAAAAGCAAGGAAAAGGCAATTTTGGCTTGCAAAAAATATATATAAAGCCCCTGCACAGGCGTTTAACAAATGGTAGTTTGCTACTGGTTGCTGAGTCTGTCATTAACGGTAAGGAACAGGTGCTGGGTTTTGGTCCTCATATCCTTCTAGATATGCTGTAGCTTTTGGAACAGTGATTTTCATGATGGCTGTTCTGTGTCTCGGTTAGATCGGGAGGTGTGAGCATTGTTGAATGGGGGAGGGAGGGAGTTGTTTAGTCTGAATTTTTAGGGGAGAATTTTCAGAATGATGTTCTAAATTCAATAAGTACGTATCCCAAACTATCTCTAAAGTCCATAAAAAAAATGGTTGCCTATATCGTTGCATACTATTCCTAACCCCCGAAACTAGATCAACAATAGCCAGAACTCATCTCTTATCAACACTACTATACGCCTCTCCAGTCCTCACCAACATTAACAAAACTAACCTGAACAAACTCTCCACATGCTACAATAAAATAGCTATGTTCACTGCCAATAATATATCACATTCCCACGACTGCCAATCCCTAATTAAACTACACTGGTTAGAATTTCCAAACTTTTTACGCTACCACCAACTGATCATAGCCCATAAAATTATTTTTCATCCGGGGAAGAGCCCTGCCATAGCTGACATACTAAACTTTCACAACCCCAAAAGGGAACTACGTTCATGTAACAAAAGCCTGATTGAAATCAACCCATGCAATAACAGTGCTGGGGTGGCCCTATTCTCTTATGATGTTGCTAAAGTATGGAAGACCCTCCCACCTGAACTCAGGCTACAAAGTCACACAAGCACCTTCAAGGGCCTTCTTAATTCACACCTCTATGCTAACCCTCTCTGCAACTGCAAAGACCCCCCTTGAGTGACCCGCTGTATGCCTCCATTGCATACACTATATTCTCACCTGATATACTTACCTGATATGTACTTTTTGTTTTTGTAAATATTGCAAATAGGGGTTCTACTCATGAGTATCTTATTGTTTTACAAAATTGTTCTTGTACTTCTTTGTTTCTCTTACCTTGTATACCAGTTTTTTTTTTATTGTTATCTAAACCATGTATGCACTCTGTTAACTTCTTTGGAGCTTTTCTTCCCAGGACTCCAATGAAAATGGACACTTTGTGTCCAGTTGGATTTATCCTGGTAAAATAATGTTAAAATAAATAAATAAATAATGTTTGCTCTGGTGGCTGACACTGTGAGTGCTACTGTGGGTCCTGGTGGGGGGTGAAGTCGCAGGCCCATCTCCTGGTTGCCTTTGGCCTTAACACAAATGAATAGAATGTCTGAAGCTGTGACTTCATCGATTGGCAATACATAGCTAAGTGCATTTAATGATGTATTATGGATTGGAAATGCCTCTATTAAATTTACTTTAAGGGAATTATAGAACTTAATGGTTCCCTGAAATTCAAATGTCCTTTATAAACATTAATTATTATGTTTCTTTGGATTTTAAGAGGGATTTTTCTTCACTGCTCAAATACCAACGAGGGTGTTGCATGTGTATGGCTAGGCAGGTAATGGTCGGTGGATGTGCATACTGATTAGGACCTTAATGGCTGGGTTGGGGAGTTATCAGAGGTAGTTTCGGCTACCAAGGTTTGGATGCATTACCAGCATATTAGAAATAGGTAATGCTTGTGCAGAGGATGTTTAGCATACTTTTCTCTGTAAAGTTTCACAGAATGTCATGATCTTTGCCTCACATGCTGTTCTTTCTTCAAGTGTTCATGAATGATATTTAGAAATTGTCCCTCTTTTTGGTTGCTGTACAGCTTTTTATGTTAATCAGTAATGCTTGGGAATGAAATGGGGAAAGGAGAGGTTGGAGAACTCATGGGCCGGGATTCACTAATCCTCCGTGTAAGACTAACTAAGTCTTACTCGGAAACTGCAGTCTAAGAGTATGATGTCAGCACGTCATGCATATTTATGAGGGCGTGCTGACTCAACTCTAAGGCTAACACGGAGCGTGCACGAGTGCAGGGGGGCGTGTCAGACTGCCGAGCAGTCCAAATATCCACGCCCCTGCAAGTGCCTAAACTGCATATGTCAACTGAAATGAGCGAGTCCACTCAAATGTCTACATACCCAACACTACACTCCCCCACATTCTAAATCCCTGTACAAGTTTAAAATGTAAAGCTTTCCTTTTTTATTTTTTATTATTCCCGATATAGCTGCCTGTATTTGCACCTGTATGCGCGGGTTTGCCCATTGCTTAGCTACAGTTAGCAGTGTAGACATCGAAGAGGATATTATACAATGCCTCCTCTAAAACATGCAAGCTGATTGGCCAGCCCAACCAGCGTGCCTGTTGTAAATCCCTCAATATACTAACGGAAAAAGGTCCGGTCGCCCGGACTTTTTCCGTTAGTATAAAACACTGTCTCGCTATGTTAAAAGAGTTTAACATAGCGACACAGGTTTAAAAAAAGCAAGGCAGATCTCCGTTGCTTTTTTTAAAGCTGTCTCGCTATGTTAAACTCTGTTAACATAGTGACACAGTGTGTAAAAAGCAACGGAGATCTTGCGATCTCCGTTGCTTTTTTTTTAAACCTGTCTCGCTATGTTAAATGAGTTTAACATAGCGAGACAGCTTTAAAATAAGCAACGGAGATCTCCGTTGCTTATTTTAAAGCTGACTCGCTATGTTAAACCCATTTAACATAGCGAGACAGTAAAAAGCAACGGAGATCTTGCGTTCTCCGTTGCTTTTGCCCACAGCTCTGATGTACTGCGTAGGCATGCGCAGTACATCAGAACTGCCGCGGAACACCAGACAGCTGCGGAAGGGCAGCAAAGAGGCATTATACAATGCCATTATTTAAGAAAAGTAATTATTTCTTTTCTTAAATAATGTCATTGTATAATAGCAATAACCCACTTCTGGGTGTGGGTAATGCTGGATTTACCCACGGTTGTCTTTGTTTGGTCCCTCAGGCTTCGCCCTCGGGACCAAACCACGCCAACCATGGGTAAATCCAGCATTACCCACACCCAGGCGTGGGTTATTGCTATAATAAACTACTTATATGCAAATTAAGCCAAATAGCAATAGCGTAGTGGTAGAGCCCTCGCACAAAGAGGAGGCATTCCCAGTTCGAGTCCCGCCCCTCCCCTTCCCATTTTCTGTAGGAAATATGTGCATAAAAAGAATTCCTGACATTTACCTTTTAAATTTTAGTAAAATGCATTGAAATGGCCTATGTGGTAGTGAACGATATTTTATATATATATATATATATATATATATATATATATATATATATATATATATATGAGAAGGTGGAATGGTCATGCATACGGATAAATGCATAAGTAACATATCTTAAGCAATGTGAAGCATTGCTAAGCAAAGTTTACTAGTATTAAGCACAGTTAAGTGTAATTGCTCATAGCTTAGCACTGCTTTAACTTGTGCAATGGCTTTGCGCAGAGCTGCGCATCGTGCCAACTAGTGCAAACAAAACATGTTTGCTCGGAGCTGCGCATCGTACTAACTAGTGCAACGTTGGGCAACGTAGAGCAACATAGAGCAATGTCGAGCAACATTGGGCAAAGTTGAGCAATGTCGGCTAAACACAGCCACATCTCCTAGCCGGTCTGGCCAATAGTAAAATAAAAAGCAATGACAGGCCTCGAACCCGGGATACTGCACACCATAATCACAGTACTAAACCACTTAGCCATGACTGCTTTACATATGGATGCATTTCCAACACACTCATATATATCAATGGAAGTTTACCCACTGCTAAGCAGGTTTGCTTTTAGCTGAGATTTTTCAAAACCGGCCAATCACAAATAAGTGCAGGAAATGAGGCATATTTAAGCACAATAGGCAGGAATACGTGCCATAACTGGTTGTAGCTCCCATCTGCAGACAGTATGGCTGGTGTTGGAGAGGGCTCTAATTTTCGAGCGCAACGGTGGGGTATTGAGGAGTCAAAAGTAATGGTTTGGCTCCTCGTCCATCATCATGATGCAAGACTCCTGCAGGGCCAGTTTCAGGGCACTGAGTACAAAGCGGAAGCCTGGAACCATCTAGCACATGATTTCACCAGTGCCACAGGCATCCCTCGGACTGGTGAGCAGGTCAGACACCACTACTCAGACCTGAAGAGACGCAAGGAGGACTGACTGTACCAGTGGATACAGGAGGCCCGTGAAATGGAAAATGCCCCACTACTGAGTATGCAGCCATGGAATGAAGTATGTAAGAATTGCTATTGTAGTCTATACTATGGGTAGGTATGTCTCAATATCCCTTCATTTACTTCACAGCTGCAGGTGTCCGTGTTGCGAACCAGCAAGCCTATGCAGATAGGCTGCACCATCAGGCAGGTTAGTAATTATTCTGCATGTGTTGTCATATAAAAGAAGTGAGAGATCCTGAAAAAGAGTGTTGTAACCCATTAATAAAGGTATAATAAGTGTTGAATAACTTCTCTGCATGTACTGTTATATAAAATAAGTGAGACAGCATGAAAAGGTGTTGTAACCCATTAATAAAGGTATAATATGTCTTGAATAAAAGACCTCTGCATGCACTGATATATCAAACAAATGAGAGAGCCACTAGAAAAATGTGTAATGTAATTAATAAAGGTATAATTCCTGGAGTGTGTCAGTGTCACTTTCATCGATATGTTGTTGTACCCTTGCATTATTGAAATAGTACTGTTATATTAAGCACAGTCAACACACACATGGGTAGGCCCATATAAAGTGGATGAAGGGAGTGCCAGTAGCTGTTAAGCATATATACAGTCCTCAACTATCGGTTCATAGCCGGCATGTACAGGTTAATCTGGCACATGAGTAGCTTGTTATTGTGTTCCCCAGAAATGTCAGTGTGCTGCTAGAAATGTAGGGGGCAGTTAACATATACCTGATAATGTCACCTGAACACATCCAGATATGTAGATATATAAATATAAATGAAATATATAAATATGTAGCAGTAACATCTGCATCCAGGACAGTTTGTATGTCAGATACAGGTCAGGTATATCAAGAACTAGCAAAACCCATTTCACAATTTAACGGACATTGCCTAGTGTAATAATACATGTAGGGGATATATAACTGCAGTCAATAGGAATGTAGTGTAAACTATAAGTATATATAAGTTGTTAATGGAGGTATCTTTTTACACCCTACTGCATGTGCATAAACAATGCAATTCCACACCTCAATGGGTATGTCTAATCTCATAACATTTGTTGGGACACATGTCCTATTGGTTTATAAATATCTACATTTACTTTGATGCATGTGCCCTGTTCACATACCACAATCTTGGTGGCCTGTTGCCACCAATCAATCCTGCATGCGGTTGGAATGTCCACTGTTGTTCTATTTATGCATGTGTTATGCTTGCTGTTCAACTGTTGGAATTCTGGTATGTTGGGTTAATGGGAATACTGCTGTATGCTGTTACAACTAAATTGGAATGCTGTTGGCTATTACTAACCCATATTGTCATTAAATCCTCCTAAACATAGAACATATGGGAAGGCCGGTCCCAGCGGACCCACCTGTCCCACCTCAGCTGGCAATGGCACCTGGCATCAGCAGGTCCGGTGCCTAGCCCGGGACCTCCTCCTCCGTTGGTCTTGTGCCACCTTCAGGTGGAAGTGCTGCAGAGGATGGGGCTCACCCCCCATGCAAACGTGGCCAGAGGAGGGCCACCTATCACCCTCTGAATGGTCTGGGCTGTGGCGAGTAGGGAGATCGAGCGTTCAGTTGCTGATCCTCTACGTCAGCTCGAGGCAAGAGTGGCACAACTCACGGGTGAGCCTGCCCCTCCTATGCAGCCCCCAGCACAGCCACCCTCCAGGCTGTGAAGGTGCAGTGGTGATTGCCCATGGGTGGGGATTTCAGTTCCACTATTGCCATCTGTGGGCTCATGGGCTTACGATTTCCAAACATCCTTCCCCGTCAATGGTGCTCACCCACCCCATGTGTCATATTCCGCCCCTGTATGCATCTTGTCTGTCTTGTCTGTTTATCTCCCCATCCTACTTCCCAAAATATACCTACTTCCCCTACCCCACATTCCACTCTCACGTGAAAAAAAATGGGCAATCTGCTCCCACAAAAAAAATACGCCCCATACATAGCTGCCCATTTTGCACACATGTCCGCTGGACACATAAATTGAAATTTAATTGGCAGTACAACATACTTCGTTGTCCTCACCCCTCTCTCAGGGATGGAAGGTTTCAAATTTCCCTCCAAATTACTAGTATATGCACAGCTGTTGCTGTTAAAGAAATGGGCAGCTACGGACTTTCCCTACACCCGTCCTGCACATCCCGAGCTGTTTTCCCTACTGTCTTTCCCTCTTTGTGCCCCTTTTTCACCACTTTCCTATCTCCTCATTTTCTTTTCTTTCAAAGAAATGAGCGTGGGGGTTAGCGGGAGTAAGCACTTTTAAGCAGTAGTTAGCGGGTTTGCGCGAGTGTGCACTTGTGTGCGCTTAGCTAAGTATTGCTAAGCTTTGTGCAAACCTGCGCAAACCCGCTTACACCTGCTTAAAAGTGCCTTAGTCACCCTGCATGTGAGTGCCCTTGCTCTGCTCAGCAGCAAAATAAAACACCAATGTCAGTCTCGAACCCCGGACCTTAGACACACTAGACTGCATGAAGTACCACTAAGCCACAGTAGATATACAGCAGGTTGTTGCTGAAATATATATATCATGCATCAGAATGAGTGAATGTAAAGGTAAGATAGGAATGCCATAACACAAAACCTGTTCTGTGGAACTTTACCAGCAGTTGTTGTGGAATTCCATTACATGACTGTGATAACAGAACCAGACATTTTAGCAGTAAATAATGTTACAGCTGCACTTTACAACCCCCACACAGTATCATAGCAGGACAATCCCCACCCAAATGTACAAAATACCTGTGTGTTCAAGGTCCAGCAAGGATGTAGGTAGGCATACTCAGTACTGGGATTGTCTAGTTTTCATGAGCACCCTGTGCTAATGTCAACAAAAAAAAACACAAACTGTACAGAAGTGAGTACATTAATATCCACAGTATAGCAGTTCACAAACAGTTCATGTGCCAAATGAAAACATCTCAATAACTACGTATGTATGGCAGCTAATTGTATAAGTAGAAAAGAAACTACATACTCCCATGTATCTTGCGTTAGCATTTGTAGGGGCGAGTACAATTCTACACTGACAACTGTGTACTGGAAGTGGCAACATTCAGGTCTGAGTACAGCATTCAAATCATTGGCTACACCCCTAGCATCAGATACAAGAAGCACACCAACCTTCTGACTTACACAACAGTGTCCACAGCAAAGAAGCACAGTCCCCACTTTGGAAAGCTGAAAGGGCTACGCCTACCTGACCTAGCAATTTATAGCATTTAGTTGCTATGACAGTGAGTACTGCAAGTACCACACAGCAGGCTGCATGCAATTGCCAAATGGTGGCCAACAACTGGTACAGAGGACATCACATGCACATGTGCAGATACCTATAAAAGCAGGCTGTACTAGCTGTCCACACATGCAATCATTTCATTGCAGGTACAGAGAGAGTGGGAGAGAGACAGAGAGAGAGAGAAAGTGTTACAGAGCGACACAGAGAGACACAGACCACAGCAACAGGAAACAAAAAAGATATAAAAGAAAATATATTGGAAAAAAAATATATTGAAAGAAAAAATATATTGAAAAAATATATATCTTGAAAAAAAAAGCTATATTGAAAAAATATATATTGAAAAAAAGAATATATTGAAAAAAATATTGAAAAAAAATAATATATTGAAAAATATAATATACTGAAAAAAAATATTTTGAAAAAAATAAGATATAAACAAAACAAAGTGTACAAAACACACGGAACACATACAAAGGAAAGGTATGTAACAGATATGTATTTACTGGCATGTAGTAGATGTTTTTGAAGAGTACTCTACATAGTTTGAATCAACCATATGTGGCAGCAGTACGTATTTATGCGCAGATGCCCTGCATAACTACTGCCATGGAGAAATTAGTGTGTAGCTGTGTGCAGTGGGATATGACTGTGACATATGTAGTTCAGCATTAAATGTCAAACATCTGATCCATGTTATCTGTGTTCTGTACAGTAGTGTGTACAATGTCTGTTTGGGGGAGTAGCGCATACAGTTATGTAAACATGGATGTGACAGAGTAACAAATGCATGATAGTCATATTAACATGTAGCTTAGCATTGGCAACAGCTGTACCAGGATAGTATGCTAATTTAGCATTTGCAGCTATATATACACCCTCAAATATTACTGTGTGCTCACATGTGACACCTGTTCATGTTGCAGCAAGTCCCAACAGGTCAGCCGTGAGGTACATGGACTTACAACAGTGTGGTCCTTGTGTGTGTATGACACACACATACGGAGAGATCTGTCTGTGTCAGATATATTAGCATCTGTACATGTGCATAGAGCAAGGGACATACTGCAACTGTTTGTGAAAGGTGGATATATATATATATATATATATATATATATATATATATATATATATATATGTTGTTGAAGGTTGTTATGTGCATATTTCTATGTAGGTTGTAGTGTGTGGCAAACCAGACAGCATACAGTGCTTTTATATGACATGTGGTGGTTAAACACTGTGGGTATGATTCGTCAGGTTTGCAGTGTTGCAGCCAGTGAGGTCTACTAAAGCTACATGGGCTGAGAACACCTTCAATGCATTCTGCACAACACTGTGCAATATTATAACATAACTGTATACCTCACAACCTTTCCATACTTGATACTCCCACCATGAAAGGTGGACTGTATATGTGCCTACATGTATATCTATATGTACACCAATGGATGTTTATATGTATGCGTGTGTGTGTTTGTGTGTGTGTGTGTGTGTGTGTGTGTGTGTGTGTGTGTGTGTATATATATATATATATATATATATATATATAGAGAGAGAGAGAGAGAGAGAGGGTCATATCTACTGCAACAGATGCCTGGTGACAAAGCCATGGACTCAAGCTCAATGTTGACACTGCATTGGCATCCCTCCTTGTAAAAACTCAGTACCCATTAACTACCACATAGGTGGTAGTCTACTTAACACCGAAGGTGTGATAAGAGACCATGGGACACAGGTGGACAGTAGTCTCCCCTTTGATAGTCACAGTACCACACTAGTCATGTAATCTGTCTACGTGGCACACGTCATCACAAAAGGTGTGTCATCCAGGGAAATATAGGTCAGTGTTCCCCTCTACTCCACACACATAAATCCCATTATAGAGTACAATGACCTATGTGGTATGTACCTCACAAGACATCTACAGCAACTGACATACCTCACAAAGAGTAATACCGGCCTCAAACAGATGCCCTATGCAGACCGTCTCACAAAACCACAGCTAGACTGTGTCGCATACTGCCTACCCAGAGGTGACCTCTGCCTAACATGCAAAGCTATCCGAAACCCAGAGCTGTTGGACATGCTCCACGTAAACAGATCACAATCCCTATGAGCTACACCCTCTGGGGACCTAAACCTTGTCACCTCAATAAACAGCACATGCTGGAGGGATAGATCCCTATCTCAGAGCCGTCCCATACTCTGGAACAAACCACCTATCAATAGCAAACAAAGCTCCTAATTAGCAATCGTCATATATAATCCTGATGATTGTATGGGAGATAGGAAATACACCCCGGGAATCACCTCTGTGGCTCTGCTTGACAGGGCCACGTGAAATGAAATTACCTGTGTGTGAAAGGCCAGGGTAGCTTATGGCTAGACATCTATAGGTCCTAGGGCCAATAGCCTATAACCTACCTATGAACCGATACACACCCACATGTACTTGTTGCAATAATTGCTATGTGAGGTTGACTGAGTGTGATGCTGAATGTGTTGGTGAATGTGTCAGAGTTCTGTATATGTGTGATAGCTAAGTGGGAAAGTGTTTCTGTAATGGTATTATGTGTCCTAGCTGTGATCCAAGCAAAAGATGTGTATGTTATTGCTAGGCAGAAAAAGCAGTATGCCATACGGTCTGACATAGTCTGTTGGTGTCGACTGGGGTGTCCCATTGTAGGCTACAGCAGTACATGTATGCTTATTGAGTGTTACTGCTGGTGAATCCAACCCCTGAATGAACTGTAGTACTACCTGAAGCTGTATGCCTAAACAGCACAGTATGGTGTATGTCCACATGTCTTGGAACCACTGTTTTGTTTGTTCCCCGTAGTCCTCACAGATGACATACCTCAGGCATAAGGTCTTGTAACTACTGACACACAGTACTGTATGGTATACAGGTAAAGGTCATGTGGGTTGCCATACCTTTGTGTCTGGTATGTATGTCAGATGTGTGTGTGTGTTTGCCTGTACCATGGCCTCGGTCATATGTGTGTTGCAGGATATAGGTGCGTATCTAGCAACATGTATAGCCAAGTACAGCAGTATGCCACCTATATTAACGAATGAGCACATATGTTAGGCAGGGGTTTGCCATCAATGACTAGTATGGTATACTGGTAATAATGTAACTGGACTTTACAATCATTGCAATGGATTACATGTTATGTTATGCATTAGCTTGATATATACCCCCTGTGGCTAGGTGGTGCATTGTGTCACATACAGTGTGCTATGTACTGTTGTATAGTCTTACATACTGGTTTATCTTTGTTGCTGTTCAAAGCATGGTTTGATATATAGAGTGTGCCAGGCACTGTCAGGCAATTGTGGGTTGAGCACTGATATGTGGTATTGAAAGTGTGTATCCTTTGACAGCCAACAGGTTGCTATATTTGGCAGTTAATTGATATCTGTACTTTAGAATGTTAAGTGTGCCACTTGACTTGCTCACACATATTGTTTGTGTCTTCCAGGGTCATGGTCCACCATCGTAATCCCTCATACAGCCCAGCAGAGGAGGAAGTGATTACAGCCACCATGGTTCAGCACTACACCCTGCTGTTCCCAAGAACCAGCCAGGACCAGCATGAGCGGACTCCACTGTGGCAAGATCTTGTCCGTAGGGTAAATGACATAGGCATGCATAACTGGACATATAAGTAGGTACGCCATCACTGCAGTGATTTAATTAGACATGTTCTGCAGCATGCGTCTGATATCTGTAGACAACAGTTTGCCACAGGTGGTGGGGTAGCCATCCATCCCCCCTCACCAGAGTGGAGGAGCTGCTCCTGAGCCAGATGGCTCCTGGCCAACAACAACAACTAACATGCATCATCATGGAGGCCAGAGCCACCCAGCAAGTTGACATGGAGCATGCAGGTAATATGGCATAGCTGTACACTACTGTTACCTCTATTGGTAGATCATGCTTATGTGAGATGTGTACTGTGTAGTTACAAGATGTGGTGCCTAGTGTTGTGCAATAATAATAATTAGGAATATAATCTGCAGGCCTGTGACTGTCAACAGTCATAAGATTGCAAACACACAGTAGCAATGCCACAGTTGTTGCCACTGACAAACTGTCTCATATCCTTGTAGGTCCCTCTGGTGTGACAGCAAGGCAGCAGACCCATGCTGGTGAGTCTGTTCTACATTTAATATTGCTAATTAAATGTGCATGTCATAGGAGAGGTGTAGGCCATGTACACGTCACACACCAGCGCATAATGCATGCTGTGCAAGTTTGCTGTGAGACTATGCACATCTCAGTAATGTGAGTAGCTGCCTCAAACACATGCAGTACACAGAGCATCCCACACAATTGTGGCAACACTGTAGTGGATGTTGGATAGGCAGAGTCAGTACACATGCACACAACATACACAACTGTGTCATACGCAGTACACGTTAACATGCTACACATGGCATATTCAGACACCCGCTGTAAGGTCACTCTCCAGTATCCCAAATGTTATCCACACAGCACACATAATATACCTGAGGGGTAGAGGCCTCTCATGTAACTGTGCAACACTCTTCAACACATAACACATTCATGTTAGGCAATGCCCCCTATTGGGCACCTTACAAACCCATGTAACCACTGGTCGTGAAATGGTGAATGTAGCCATGGCACTGCAATTCAGATACAGCATGCTATGTGCCAGTCTGGCACACATTAGTAGCCTTGAGTGACCACATGATGCTGCATGAAGATGTCCCATGGTACTACACCCCATCCAGTTACAGTGGCCACAGTACTACACATATCATTAATTGCTATGCACCTCAATGTTGTGTGTGTGCAAACATATGCACCTATACACAATATGCATAGCAATCGCCATTTGTACAAAGTGACACACATATGTCCTGTAATGCTATTGAGTGTATAGGTCACATGACACACATTGTGTATGTGTGATGTTTAATGTTGCAGTTGTGTGGTAGCATGCCATGTCATGGCTGGCACTGGCATGTCCACAATATGTCCTACACTCACCATAACCACTGTACAATGGCTATGTTGAGTAATGGTATTCCATCAGGTATACATGCACCACTCATCCTGTGTGTATACATAGCATGCATGTGCTAAACCTGTGTCCACAATTATCTGCTAAAGACACAGATGCTCTAATCAGAAATGGATATCTATGTGACACACTGATACACATCCAGCCATGGTATGTATACCTGTGAGTGATGGTGCACAGGACATTTCAGAGCTTTTAATACTTGCACAGCAATGTTGTGTCCATGTACACATTGCGTTCCAGGGTGAGGCCAATCACTAAACAAAACACACATGCATCAAAGCCATGTATACTGTTATTAGCAAGGGCTGCTACACTCACACTGCATGATGTTGAGCAACACACGTCCTGCATGCTGTCACATTTGATATAAATGTTTGGCTTGTGATACTGTACCCTCACCATCACACGCTATTGAGTATGTTCTGGATAGCTGGTGGTGGTTTGTGTGTGTGTGTGTGTGTGTGTGTGTGTGTGTGTGTGTGTGTGTGTGTGTGTGTGTGTCTGTTTTAGTGAGGAGTGTATTTGTGTGCATGTGTTCATGTGTGCATGTGTTCATGTGTGAATGTGTGCATGTGTGCATGTGTTCATGTGTTCATGTGTGCATGTGTGCATGTGTGCATGTGTGCCAACATCATGTACAGGTTGTAAAGTGTGTTTCCTGTCTTCCTCTCACAGGTGCTGATTTTGGGCTGGTTCACTGCAGCAGGGAAACTGATGTCACTGAGCATAATAGTGATAATAATGATAGGTGTGTTGAGGCACAGGCATGTTCGCCAGGGTCTGTCGTTGGGCCAACAATTGACAGTACACAAGTGTCCACCCCATCCATGCACACAGTCATACTGCCAATACATCCATCACCAATGCCCTTAGCAGAGGGACAGCGTACAGCCGGCATTGGCCAGGGCAGTGTGGTATATATGGCACATGCATCCCGACACAGCAGCCATACCCAGATGTCTGGAAGGGTACTACAAAGGCAGATGTCCAGGGGTTCTCGTCAGAGCACTGCTGCTCATCATGCCACTGGCAGACATGCCACAGGTCTTACAACCTCATGCATGTTCAAGGCTGTCATGGAGGCACAGGCATGTATGGAACGGTACACAAGACAGGGACTAAGGGCACAGAGGGCACATAACACAGCCATAATTGACAGTATCCATGATCTAGCAGGTGCCATCCATCAATACACTGAGGTCACTGATAGACGTTGGGGTAAGACATTAGATGTCCTCCGCAATGCCATGTCCATGTGTCAGGACAGTGTGGGACGGTTGAGTCGTCAACGTGGATGTATGCCAGCAACATCAGCCGCTGGCAGTCGCCACGGATGTCCCTCAAGTCGCAGCTGCTCCCGTAGTGCCAGTACCAGCCCCAGCAATGTTGGGGGTGGGCTGTCCATAGACCATCCTAGAAGACCACATGCACGTGGCTCTGGACAGTCCCAGCTGGGACCTGGGTCCAGTGTACACCCATCTACCTCTGGGGATAGTACCCAGTCAGGCTTAATACCTGATAGTGTCAGTAGCACCCCTGCCAGGCACAGGTACCATATCCATGGCCAGAGACAGTGATCTGTAAAGCCTGGCAGGTACAGTCTGTGGCTGCTCCACAAATACCCATATATGGCAGCCACATGGTGGAACTGTGTGCATGCAGACACACACACACATAAACAAGACACCTAGGGCTACCACATACCAGCACACATTACATCAACATTGTCCCATAGCAGTACTCTTGGCCCTGTCACACACACACACACACACACACACACACACACACACACACACACACACACACACACACACACACACACGCACACATATACATGTCGATTGTATGGCTCACTGTAGGCCTCTGGCAAACCAACAACACACCCTGTGCATATGATGAAACCTGTGCCACCTCCTGTCATCTGTACCATCGATGCAGGAACAGGCTACCATGGTGCTGATGCACAGGGTGACTTTATAGCAGTATAGCAATGTTAGCATGTTGTCAGCAGTAGAGTGTAATGATATGCTTGAAGGTGTAGCTGAGCAGGCATGATGCATTTAAGCTATGATTGTCAATGTAGTAATGTTTACACCAGGGTTAGTTCCAATAGTGTTTTGTCTGCCCATGTGCCACTTGGCTGATGTGTGTAGTATTGGAAGCATGTGTTAGAGAGTGGACAGTATGTGTGGGATGTGTGTGGCACAGATTTGCAGGTGTACATTTGTGAACATGGTGGAGGTGCACTGCCTGCATGTACATGCATAGTGGACACATGGGCAGGGTGACATGCCCTGTATTACACAGTAATACTCCATAGTCTCGATTGGTGGCCAGTATGCATTGTACTACACACATTTCAGAACTTGACTACACGTGTGTATGACATGGTTTGACACTGTGCTGTGGGTGATACTGTTACTATATGTCATTGTTTTGCATTCTGGTAGTATACATAACTTCAACAGCCTGACCATAACCAATCGTTAGATGATGTATTGACAATTGACACACAGATGTAGGACACACAGTAACATTTGGATCCTTCAGGTACTATAATATGCCAGTAACCAGTGGTATTCACCTGCACTCATTACTGAGACCACTCCTGTTTGGCCTATATCTCTCTTAGGTACAAGCAATCACAGTAGGGATATGTCTGTCCACGTCTGGTAATGCATACTGTGGCCTATAATGCATTCTCCAGATGACACACACATCCTCCACAAGGGTATCACACAGACAGATCCCTGTTGTCAAACCCATGCTGTAAAGCTATAAGCCAACCAAAGCATAGTCATTCACCTTTACGGAACATAGTATCCACACAGTACCACATAGGTAGTAGCCACCAACATGAAGAACAGGTACCAATGTGTACATGCAACCAAGTGGTATGTCATCTCTCCTTTGATAATCACATTTCCAAAGGTATGTTTAAATCCCTCGGTGGATCACATAAGCAATAAGGGGTCTGCATGCATATCCACAAAGTTTGTTGTACACCTATAATGAATAGCCATTTAGACCTTGCTGCATTTGAACAGGTCTGACATATACCTCGGCCATAAACCCTCACTCACACAATTCTATAGAAACCGTAATGAGTGTGTGTGACACAGTTGATCTAGGCCAGGGATCACTGCAGTGGCTGGCCTTGTCACAAGCATACGGATGTGACCTAAGGTCTGGAAAACAACAGCACACTCTTGAAAAGATGACAGATGTGTTCTTGGAGAAAGCAGGGTTCCCACACATGGAATAATTGAGGTTACATGTACATATATGCATTTGCCACACAGCTACCTCACATGTGCAATGCACATACTGGTGTCATACTGATATGTCATATAGTAGTAAAAGCAAAACCCACAGCCCATTGACCAACAGTGTCACACACACTCACCAAGTGCATGATTCAAACCCCTACCTAACTACTTCATGATACTAGAGGAGTATGTATTAACACGACAAGCTATACACATTACTGTGCGTTTTCTTTTCCACAGGTATATTTGTAGGATGGTGACATCATCAGACCTGACAAAGATTAGTATACCACTTTTAAGGTGTTTGAGTACTCTCCGAAAAGGTTGCTCCTCTCCAAGGAGATCACACACAAACAGACACACACAAACACACTTGTCAAGTGCAGGATTCAAACCCCTACTTAACTGGTTTATGATACTATAGGAGTATGCATTTACACGATGTGCTATACACATTAGTGTGAGCTCTCTTTTCCACAGGTATATTTGTAGGATGGTGACATCATCAGACCTGACAAAGATTAGTATACCACTTTTAAGGTGTTTGAGTACTTTCCATAAAGGCAGCTCCTCTCCAAGGAGATCACACACAAACAGACACACACACTTGTCAAGTGCAGGATTCAAACCTCTACCTAACTGGTTTATGATACTACAGGTGTATGCATTTACACGACATGCTATACACATTACTGTAAGTTCTACTTTCCACAGATAAATTTTTAGGATGGTGACATCATCAGACTAGACAAAGTGGGTTACATTAGGTGACACTGGGTGGGCTACATAGAATGAATATCAAAACACTTTGGCCATGTGATCATCAAAGGAGCGTTTACTATCTAACTGTGTCCCCAGGGCCTTCATGACTTTCTCCATACATACTGGAGTACCACCTATGTGGTAATTTGTTTGCACTTTGTTTTAGCCAAAGGGGATGACTATGCATTCTTTGGAATTCTTCTTGGGGCATTGTTTTGACACCAGGTATCTGTCTCTGTAAGCCCCTTCTGGAGGATATGTGTGTCAGCCATAGAGTCGATTATGGACCACAGTTAGCAGTCATCTGCAAACCTCTTCAGCCATACTCCTCCCATGCTTGCCTGTGCCTCTGAGCAGTGTCTACTGAACAGGTGAGGCCCCAGGAACAAGACCTGTGGGATGCCATTTGTGATTGTCTTAGAGTCAGACATGGCACCCGCAACTCTGAACATGTGTGTTTGATCTGTGAGCTACTTGGCCACACATCCTGTGACATAGCTGCTAATGTTCAGGCTGGTAAGCGTGTCCATGATGACAGAGTGGGGAATGGTGTAAAAAGTCCTTAGTGAGGTCCAGGTGGGCTGTGTGGACTACTTTCATCTCCTTCTATGTCCTTGGTAACTGTTTGAAGTAAGTAAACTATGTTTAGGAGGCAGGATCTGCCTTTAACAAGGCAAGGTTGTGCAGAGTCCAGTGTCTGGAGGTCCCCAATGTCTCTGTTTATGGGTTCCATGACAATTTGCTCAATAGCTGTGTAGACCAGGCTGAGTAGACATATAGGGCAATGCTTTCCAGGTTCTGTTGTGGCACCCCCTTTGTGGAGCTGGATGACTGTTAGTGTATGCCATTCTTTGGGTACATTCCCTGTGGTACGATTGAGTCTGGGCAGTGAATGTAGGTGAGGGTGTAGTTCCTTTTGGGCCTAGTGTAAGACGCAGCCTGGGACACCATCCAGTCCCATTGATGCTGTGTTCTTGACTTTGGAGAGGGCTGTCTTTACCTGCAGGTCCATGACGTCTGGGGCTCTGCATCCTTCTGTGATGGACACAGGCCCTTTTGGGATGATGGGGGGAAGTTTACACTGAACCTTGTCCCCCAGGATGTGGGCAATGAAAGTTGGTTCAGTGTATTCCTTGCCATTTGTCAGTAGCTGACAGCAGGCTTTGTGGTTATTATTCTTACAGTCCTTGGCAATTTGTCTTTTGAAAGTGTCCTTGAATTATTTTATGAGCGATCATTGCTTCTTCCTACTAATGATCAGTGATGCCTTTCCTTTAGTGAAGTTGGCTCTATCAGGTGTTAGTTTCCTCCTTCTGTTGTCTAGCTTATTTATGGCCAACGACCACCAGATTGTTTTCTTATTTTTGGAGGAGTGCATTTTGGTTTTATTTGTGATGTCTCAATCCATGCATCCCTGTAGATGCTCATAGGATGCACTTGTAACTGATTTGGCAGATTGTATACCATTATCCTATAGCAAGAGGACTTTGGAACTTTCCACTTTGGTCTTGGGACATGTGCAGTTTGTTTTTGAAAATGTCTTCATGGTGGTTTCATTGACTGGGTGTGGCGGGGGGCGGGATGTGGATGTCCAGTGTGATTACTTTATGATCTGATATTACCAGTGAGGGTTTTATCTCTGTTGTGGAACACTGGTACCCCATGTTGGTGATGATCATGCCCAGTATGGTGTCACCTCTAGTGGGCATGGTGACCAGCTTTTCCATGGTGTTAGAGTTTTTAAACTCTAGGAAACATGGGGCAAAGGATGTTGTACACAAGTAATTCTCCCACTAAATGTTTGGGAAGTTGTAATCACCTCTTATAATGGTGTTTGATAGGACCTTTATATTTTCCACTGTTCTCAGGAATACTGAGTGAGGTTCCTGTGGCATGGTAGGTGATCTGTAGCAGGCTACAATCTGATGAGCAGCTTTGCTCAATGTTAGTTGCATTTGCATGGTCTCCAAGGCCTCATGCTGTGCCACTAACCTGAAGGTGTGGGTATCCATAAGGTAAATGGGTACACCCCTTCCTTTTGTATTTCTCTCATGGTTTTGGGTCTGAAGGTCAGAGGGATTGTGAGTGTTTTACTTGGAGCATGTCCAACAGCTCTGCAATTGACATAGCTTTGTATGTTAGGCAGAGAACACATCTGAGTAGGTGATATGCAAGGGAGTACAGATTGAGCATTTTGAGATGGTCTGTGTATGGCATGTATTTCAGGCCACTAATGCTCTTTGTGAGGTATTGCTGCAGGCTTTCCAGTTGTTGTAGTTGTCTTGTGAGGTACATAGCAAAAGCGGCGTTGTACTCTATTATAGTTCTAGTGAGTGATGAGTAGTGGGGAACAATGCCCTCTTCTATTCTGCATGAGACTCATTTTGTGATGAGGTGTGCCACATAGCAGGGTTTTCTGACTGCTGTGGGGATGTGATTATCACAGTTGTGTCCATTGTCCACCTGTGACCCAAGGTCTCTTGTCACACTTTCAGTGTTAAGTATACTACTGTCTATGTTGTAGTTCTTGGCTACAGAGTTTTTAACAAAGGGGATGACAATGCACCTTTTGGCATTGAGCTAGAGCCCATGGCTTTGACAACAGCCATCTGTCTCAGTGAGGCCCTTTTGTAGGATGTCCACATCTTTAGTGTTTACAATTATGGCTCCTAGTTTGCAGTCCTCTGGAAACTTCAGTAGCCACAGACCTTCCATGTTAAAGTTTACTTCAGGGAAGTAGATACTACACAGGACAAGACACAGTACTGGACCTTGTGGTACTGCACTCATCACTGGTCCAAAGTCATACTTGGAGTCTGCTACTTTCACAGTGTGTGTTCTGTCAGTAAGCCTGTTGGCAACCCATCCTGTGACATAGCAATTTATACCTAGTTTAGTGGGTTTATCTATATTTCTAGAGTGTGGGGTGGTGTTGTAAGCCGTGGAAGGATCAACATAGGCTGTGTGAACCACCTTACCCTTGTCGACGGTTCTGTTGACTGCTTCAATGTCATCTATCAGGTTTAGGTGACATGACCTGCATTTTACAAACCCAACATGGTTGTGGTCCAGGGTTTGGGGATTACAAATGTAATTTTTTATATGTTGTATGATGATACATTCCATGGCCTTGAAGAGTGGGCTCGTCAGGCTAATGGGGTGCTAGTTCCTGGGGTCCGTGGTTTCTCCACCCTTGTGTAGTGGGATAACTGTCACTGTGCACCATTCAACAGGCACAAAGCATGAGGTGAGGCTATGACTGCACATGTTTGTTCTGTGGTTTGTGTGGAACACAGCCTGTGAAGTTATCTGGTCCCATGGCTGCTGTGATATTGGTATTTTTTACCTGTGCAGCCATGATGACAGCAACTTTGCAGTCTTCCATTATAGAGATGTGCTCTTTCATGGGTGAGAGGGGGGTACAGTTAACACCGATCCTATCTGCCAGGATGTTGGCAATATCAGTTGGGTCTGTATATTTAGTGCCATTGAGCTGTAACTCAGAACAGATCTGAGTGTAGCCATGACATGGACCTGTCTGTTGGGCAGAGATCTCCTGAGTAGACAATATGCAACAGAGTACAGATTGGGTTACATTCAGTCTTGTTGCATGGGGCAACTGTTTGAGGCCAGTAATCCTGTTGTTAGGGTACTTCAGTGGTCTTTCTGGCTGCTGAACGTGCCTAGTCAGATTCATTGCAAGTGTGTTGTGGTACTCTCTGATGGGTCTGATGACTGATGAGTAGTGGGAACCTCCTTTGACCTACATGCACTGACCTTGACAGTTTGTGTGAACACATAGCATGATTTTCTGACAACTTTGTGAATGTGTTTCTGGAAGTAGAGATGTCTATCCACATTTGTCCATAGATCCCTTATTATCACCTCCGTAAGTGTGTGAGCATGCCCAGAATGACGTTTCAGTATGTTGTTGCCTGACATCTGCTTCGTTTTTTAAGTGTGTGAGCATGCCCAGTATGACCTTTCAGTTTGATGCTGAATGAAATCCACTACATTTGTTGGAGTGTGTGAGCACGCCCAGTATAGACATTTATACTATATGTGCATGGAAAATCAAGTTGTATTTTTACAGCAGGCCTCTCCTTTGTGTCATAGATCAACAGGGATCATGCTGTGCCTGCAGGGCTTCCATGAGACACTTTGCATAGACTTATCAACATTTCTACATACAGGGGGAACAGCTATTCTTTGTACATTTCTACCCAGGGGCACACTTGATTGTTACAGTGGGTGTACATATGATGAGGCGTTCACCTGACACTTATACACATTTGCTATGCCTGCACTGCTATATATGGTACACCATTTCAGTCTGTACTGTTGCCTATTGTACTGGCATGAGGCATACTACTGTACTACACTTCTTAGCGTCCAATGCCACATATATTAGATTGCAACTTCATAGCCTACACAACCCACATCACACTGCCTGGCCTGATGTTCTCTGTCTACATAGGCCTGTGGGGAGGTTACCCATATACGCCTTTAGGGGCATGTTACAGCATTTCTTTGTGTTTGCATTACTGTACAATTGCCCTGCTGTGTCTGTGCTACTGAAATGCTATCATGGCTTAGTGGTTCAGTACTGTGAGTATAGTGCACAGTATCCTGGGTTCGAGCCCTGTCACTGCTTTTTAGTTTCATGCTGGGCAGACCAGACTGCTTAAGGGATAGTAAAGCTAATATGAGCATGTTTACCTGTCTTTGCTCAACTTTGCCCGACCTTGCCAAACATTGCTCAACATTGCCTGACATTGCGCTAGTTAGCATGGGCAATTTTGTTTACATATACTAAATATTTGTAAAAGCTGCTTAGCACTGCTTTATATTGCTTAAAATATGGCAATCATGCCTCAGGTGGTGCTGCAGGTCTGCATATGTCGGATGCACATACTACACTCCCTATACATGTTTGGAAACAGATAGTGTCAAGTTAGGCATCCCTTTTATTTTATGTGCGAATCAGAGAGAGGTATAATTTCCAGTGTTCCTACTGAGCCAGTGTATGTGCTATGCGTTGCCTCTTTGCCAAGGCCAAGGCATAATGGGCACGCCTCCTTCTGCCTACTGGGGCAGGCTCAGGTTGTTCCTCCTCCAAGTCACGTTGTGCCTGTGCAGGCCTTGGCAATGGTGGGGGGCTGTTTGGCCCTGCCCCATGCTGTTCCTGCTGCAGCTGTTTTCACAGGATCATATTGTGTAGCATGGCACATATAATGACAATTTGGGTACATGTAGTTGGTGAGTACTGCAAGGCACCACCAGATGTGTCCAGGCACCGGAACTGTGACTTGAGCATCCCAAACACACGCTCGATTATATTTCGTGTTTGTGCGTGTGCCTCATTATGGAGTTCTTGCTCAGGTGTGTGTGCATTTCTGATGGGTGTCATCAGCCACGGCTCCAGTGCGTATCCAGCATCCCCCACTAGGTGACCATCAGGGATGTCCCCATTGGCAAATGTCTGGTACAGCTGTGTCAGATGCCAGATATGGGAATCGTGGTAGCTTCCAGGGCAGCCAGCACACACATTCAGTATTATGCCCTGGGTATCACACATGACCAGGCAGTTGATGGAGGGGAAGCCCTTGCGGTTGATGTAGGCCCTACCCTGCTCACCGGCTGGTGCTTTGATGTGTATGTGTGTGCAGTCAATTGCACCCACTACCTCAGGGTATTCCGCTATTTGCTGGAAGAGATGCATATTGCTGGCCAATACCTCACGGGAATTGGGGAAGTATACATGATCACCGACATGTGCTGACATAGCATTCAGGAACTGGTGCAGTACCCTGGATGCTGATGCCTGTGATATCCCCATCATATCACCAGTTGGTCTCTGGAAGGTACCTGCTGCTAGTATTCTTAGGCCAACACATACCTTGGTTTCCACTGGGATGGGTTCCCCTCTGTTGGTTCTGTGTGTGAGGCGTGGCCTGCACAGCTCAACAATTTGCTGCAGGAGGTCTCTGTCCACTCTATAGCGCTCCACTATCTCCAGCTCATGTAGCCCCTGGTAGGTTACCCTGGGTCTGTACACTCTTCTCCATCTCCTCACTGTGGGTTGCTCAGCAGCATTCACATTGGCACCACCCTCAGCATCTTGCACATGTTGCCTTATAATAGTAATGGCAGTCCCTAACATTTTTTGTCTCAGTTGAGCTTTTTAAATTTTCACTTCTCTTTGTAGACTGCAGTGTTGCAGTGTTTCTGAGAAAAACATGGGGGAATGTTGTTTGCAGAGTTTTAAGTGCTGGGCTGGGCTGGGCTAGTGTACTGCCTGTGTAATTGGCTGATTCTGATGGATTTCACCTGGCAGGTCTGCTAGTTCTCTTTGCTTAACTTCCTACTACTTCTTTTCCTTCCTTTTCCCTTTCTGTTTTCACGGGGGGCAGTGACACGCAAACACACGCGCACACAAGCTTACACAGGCTTACACGGGCTTACACAGGCTTACACAGGCTTAGGTGGGTGTACAAGCATGCACACAGGCTTAGACAGCCTTACACAGGCTTACACGGGCGCACACACACACGCACACAGGCTTAGAAAGGTTTACAGGCATGCACATGCAGCCACACAGTGTAAGCATCTTTGCAAGAAACTTTGGTGATAACCATGGCGTACACCTTCAGTTTCTGAGTTTCAGTTAAGACAACTGTAGACATGCCTGTTCCAGTCCTGAGTCACTTAATGCCACTCTGCTCCAATAAGCTTACAGTCTTTGATACATACCTCCTCATGATGTCACCTATTTTCTACTCTGTTACTCCCCTAATCCTACTCTTACACTCTAAGGACATGGTTCACATGGCAGGCAAAATTGACATTCACTATCCTTATCCTCATTTGCATAGGATTGCCTAGTAATGCTTGGTTACATCTCTCAGACTGAGCTTCCCCCCTTAGCAACCACTACTCGGTAGCCATGTTGTCTTCAGCCTGCCATTCACCTGCATGGCAGAAGAATATTTTTAATAAAATGCCTATTTTTGGCTTTTATGTTTTTTTTCTGGTTTTTAGAGTGCCGCACGTTTGCGCTGCGCTACGCTTAAACATCGGAGATTGGGGAAAAAAATTTAAAACATTTTTTATTGTTTTGCAACTGATAAAAATGCCAATGGCCTTATATTTGGCCATTGGCATACTTCCTCAACTGGATGCATCCTTTATTTGGAGCTGTCACAGCTCGATTTTGCTATTTGCAGAATGGTACTCCGTTACCAACCGAGTACATTTCTGCAAATAACACTACTCTTACTCGGACAGGTTAGTGTTTCCTGGATCGCAAATTTACCTCATTTGCATAGCTTTCAACAGCAAATGAGGTAATTTGCATAACATAACACTGTCCGTGCAAGGGTAGTCTGAGGAGCTCTCATGAACGCCCCTGCCGGCTGTTTCTGGATCACTTGGCAGTCATATTGGCTGTCTGGAGTCTTACTCTACTCTTATACCCCGTGCAAGCCTTCGTGAATCCAGCCCTCAGTGTTGGCGTTTTGTGCTGTGTTGTTTGGAATCTCCTAATGGTACAGATTTTCATAGAAAGTCTGGACTGGAAACCCTATACAAGCATTCATATCTTGAAAACAGATCTAGTACCATTGGTAGCATGTGGTGCTATAACAATATAATAACAACTATGAATGGGAAAGTGTGCAGTATGGTATTTTATATAGATTTAACTTCAGCATTTGATAGGGTCATATACAAAACACTGATCAATAAATTAGTACAACTAGGTATTGATATACTCTTGATAAGATGGATAGCTGCATGGCGGGCAAATAGGATATGGGAAGTATCATACAGCAACTAGACAGGTAAAATCCTTAGTTACAGTCAGGGTGTCCCACAGGGCATTCCCCTAGTCTTTTATTTGTTTAGATTTTAGCTTTCAGACATAACTGCTTTATCTGAGGTATTCTACAGCCTATATGCAGACAACCGGAAATTGGGTAAACTGATTACATGTGTTACAGATAAGGTATGTTAGCAAAATAACTTGAATAAATTGCCCATTTGGCCACAAGAGAATAGTACCTTGATAAATACATCAGGAATTAAGCATATGAGTTTTGGTAGGCATAAACTGGAAGGTGATTATTTAATACAGAACACAGTCATCAGAACTGCAGACTCATTTCAGGACCTGGGCATATGGGTAGATTCAGCTATGAGTTTTTCTAATCATATCAACCAATTGGTTAATGATAGATATAGAACTATAGGCAGTATAAAGTTTTATAAAGTGCAGATAATCAAAATGATGACTTTATTCATAGGTTCATAGGTTCAAAGGTAGGTACTAGGCTATTGGCCCTAAGGCCTGTACAAGCTTAGTCAAAAAAGTACCCTGGCTTTCGCCACCCAAGAAAATTATTTTCCTGTGCCCCTGTCAAGCAAAACCACAGAAGTGATCCCCGGGGTGAATTTCCTATTACCCAGCCAATCAAGATTTTTCTTGAAGAGTGCTAATGAGGAGCTCTGTTTGACATAGACAGGTAGCCTTTTCCAGAGTATGGGAAGTCTCTGAGACAGGAATCTATCCCTCCATGTTCTGTTTATTGTGGTGACAAGATTTAGGTCCCTAGAGTGTGTAGCTTGGAAGAATTGGGATTTCTTTAAGTGGAGCATGTCCAACAGCTCTGGGTTTGACATAGCTTTGTATGTTAGGCAGAGATCACCTCTGAGTAGATGATATGCGACGGAGTAAAGCTGGAGTTTTTTTAGATGGTCTGCGTAAGGCATCTGTTTGAGGCCAGTAATCCTCTTTGTGAGGTATTTTTGCGGCCTTTCCAGTTGTTGTAGATGTCTTGTGAGGTACATACCAATAGGGGTGTTGTACTCTATAATGGGTCTAATGAGTGATGAGTAGAGGGGAACAATGACCTCTTTTTTTCTGGATGAGAAACCATTTGTGATGAGGTGTGCCACGTAGAAGGATTTCCTGACCACTGTGGCGATATGATTATCAAAGGAGAGACTACTGTCCACCTGTGTCCCAAGGTCTCTTATCACACTTTCAGTGTTAAGTAGACTACCGCCTACATGGTAGTTCATGGGTACAGAGTTTTAACCAAAGGGGAAGACAATGCACTTTTTGGCATTGAGCTTGAGACCATGGCTTTGACACCAGGTATCTGTCTCAGTGAGACCCTTTTGTAGGATGTCCACATCGTTAGGAGTTTTGATTATGGCTCCTACTTTGCAGTAATCTGCAAATTTAGTTAGCCAAAGACCTTCTGTGTTAGCCTGTACTTCAGAGAAGTAGATACCAAACAGGAGAGGACCCAGGACTGAACCCTGTGGTACTCCACTTGTCACTGGTCTGAAGTCTGATTTGGAGTCTGCTACTTTCACAGTGTGGGCTCTGTCAGTAAGCCAGTTGGCAACCCATCTTGTGACATAGGGATTTATACCTAGTTTAGTGAGTTTATCTATAATTCCAGAGTGGGGGATGGTGTTGAACGCCTTGGCGAGATCTAGATAGGCTGTGTGAACTACCTTACCATCATCTATGGCTTTGGTGACTACTTCAAAGAAGTCTATCAGGTTTAGGAGAAATGATCTGCCTTTTACAAACCAGAACTGGGTCGGGTCCAGAGTTTGGAGATCGCCAATGTCTTTGTTTATGAGTTCCATGATGATACGATCCATGGCCTTGCAGACCAGGCTCGTCAGGCTAATGGGGCGGTAGTTCCCGGGGTCTGTTGTGGCCCCCCCACTTTGTGGAGTGGGATAACCGTTGCGATGCGCCATTCAGTGGGAACAAAGCCTGAGGTGAGGCTATGATTGAACATGGTACTTAGGTGGGGTGCCAGTTCATTCTGTAGTTCATGTAGAAGGCAGCCTGGGATGTTGTCAAGTCCCATGGATGCTGTGTTCTTGGCTTTGGAGAGTGAGGTTTTTACCTGTGCAGACATGATTACAGGAACTTTGCATTCTTCCTGTATAAAGATGGGCCCTTTAGGGTGTGAGAGGGGGGTAAAGGTAGCACTGAACCTATCTGCCAGGATGTTGGCAATATCAGTTGGTTCTGTATATTTAGTGTCATTGTGCTGTAACTCAGAGCAGATCTGAGTGTTGCCATTGAGATTTTTGACATAGCTATAGAATGCTTTGTGGTTGTCTTTAGAATCAGTGGAAATTTTGTTTTCATAGCTAGCTTTGGGGGATTTTATGAGGGATCTCAGCTTCTTACTGAGGCTGACCAGGGAGTTCCTCCTCTTTTTTGCAACAGTTTCTTTCTTCTGTTGCAGAGTTTGTTTATGGCAGAAGACCACCAGATTGGCTTCCTTTTTTTGGAGGATAGCATCTTGGATCTGTTAGGGATAGCATGATCCATGCACTCGTGTAAGTGCTTATAAAGTGCATTTGTGTAGGATTCAGCAGTTGTACCTCTATTGTCCATCTGCATGGGTGTCGTGAAGTTTGCCACTTCTGTCTTAAGAAGCGTGAAGTTGGCTTTGGAGAAATTTTTTACGGTTGTTTTCCTAATGGGGGGTGGTAGCAGGATGTGGATGTCTAGGGTGATTAGCTTTTGGTCAGATCTGACCAATGAGGAGCTGACCTCTGGTGTGGAACACCGGTCACCCATGTTGGTGATGACCAGGTCTAGGATATTGCTGCCCCTGGTGGGGGTGTGGATAAGTTGATCAAAGGCGTTGGAATTGATGATTTCCAGAAAACGTTGAGCAAAAGACTTGGTACATGAGTAGTTTTCCCAGTTAATGGTAGGGTAGTTGAAATCACCTATTATTAGAGTGTTGGGTTGTACCTTAATATTTTCCAGTGTATCAAGAAAAGAGGAGTGGGAATCCTGGGGCATGGGGGGGGGGGTCTGTAGCAAGCTACAATCTGCATTGCAGTTTTGCCCAGAGTTAGTTGAACTTGGATAATCTTGGATGCGTTATGCTGAGCAACTAACTTGGAGGTGTGGATATCCTTAATGAATATAGACACAATCCACCTTTAGTGTTTTGGTCCAGGTTTAGTGGCCGAAAGGTGTGGCATGAATTATAGCATGGTAATGCAGGGGTGCTCTCTGGAGCTTTGAACCAGGTCTCTGTCAATGCACAGATGTCAATGTTCTCCATTTTAAGGAGTGCCTCGCGTGAGTGCATTTTGAGGTTTAGACTTCTAGCATTGAGTAGCATTACCCTCAGATTTTGCTTGCTTGTACCTGTTACGGTAGTGAATTTGTCATTTGAACTTTTTCTAAAAAGGGCACTATAGGGGTGGCTGGAGCATTTGCCAGTATCCAGAATCCCAAGGGCGACAGGTGTAGGCCATCTCTGGCAAAGCAGCGTGGTCTGTCGATCATGTCATCCCAGGCAGACAGATACTGGATTCCCTTAGAATGACACCAGAAGCTTAGCAAATTGTTAAAGTCAATCATTTTGTCCTTGTACTGTGGTATCATTCTGGGTGATGGCAGGATGCTACATAGGGCTAGGGTCATACCTGCCTGGGCTGCAGGATTAGAGAGCTCCTCCATGTCTCTTTTCATGTAGTCCAGGGAGGTACGTCTCAGGTTATTCACACCAACATGGACAATGACAGAGTCATATTTGTACTTGTTGTGGAGTGACCTGAGTGCATGCATTATGTGGTGGATCCTGGCACCTGACAGGCATCTGACAGTAACTTTTTCCTTGTTTACCCTGGTGAGTGGTACATCAGTGTGCCTGACTATAGAGTCACCTATGACTAGAGTGTTGGGTACGTTATGCCTTATGGGCTGTAGTTGAGGGGCACACTGAGTATGTGGGCTATGTGTCATTTGGGTTGTGTTGGGGGGGTGGAGGTTGCTTGCATTTCTGCTTTGGAGGTCTCTGTTGTTTAGGCAGGTTACTACTGAGAGCCTCCGCGAATGTAGGTGTGTGTTTTGTGCTTCTCTGTGTGTGTTTTGGTGGTGTAGGTTTTGAGAGACTATGTGATGAGTGTGGTGTAGTGCAAGTGTTTACCTTGTCCTCTTGACTGTCTAGTCCATTCTTCGGTGAAGAGAGCTTTGCTTCCAGTTTGGCTATATAAGTGCATCTCTCACAGGTCATAGTGTTGGGTGGTAGGAGGAGAAGGTTGTCTGTGAACATGAGGCAATTGCTGCATTGTCCCAAGATGCCCAGATTCATCAGGTAGACAGGAGAAAACACCAGGAGCTGACCTTTAGACATGCCTGAATAGCTGCTTATTTATTAAGTACTAAAAACTGTTTTCCTCTAGACAAGTGAGGAAAGTTGAGTGCTGTGGTAATTTGTAACTTATTTAGTGCTTACAACGAGTTCTGAAAAAGTGCTGAGATCAAAGAAACAGATTTGAGTGCTAAAACTTAAAAGCTGACTAGTTGCAAGGGAAAATTTGAAGAACAGACTTTATGGCACCCGGAATAGTTTAACCCTAGTTAAGTGGGAGGGGCTCAGGAGCTCACAAACAGTCCTGGACACAGCAAATCCGTATCTGGACAAGACCTGCCACAGGAAAGGGGGGAAGCAAGCTTAGAATTTTTTTTTTTTTTTCAGTAAAAGTGGAAATGGAGAAAGCTGGAACAGAAGTTAATTCAACGTTAAGAATCTGAGTGGGTTGGCCTTCACAAATGTTCATTATTAGATTGAATGAACTAATGACACTAGACTGGGAGGAGTGTCACAGATCAAATATACAGTATGGGCGGGCAACTGCAAAGCCACCAAGTATAAGAACTAGCTGTAGCCACTAAATGAAAGTTTTAAACAGATCAAGGAGCAAAAGCAGACTCTAGAGAATGTTTTTAACTGTAAACAGACAATTATAGTAATGCACATTATTACAGTTCCTAGCTGTAGAACACAGAAACCTCAAAAAATCAAAAATGCACAGAAAAGCTCGGATACAGCACTCACAAACAGAAAATACAATTCTCAGTATGAAAAAACAGTTTACAGTTAAGTAATTCAGTAAACATGCAATTAGAGTAATGAAACAGTATCTAGCAATAAAAAATACAGTTAAAACAGTATAAAACAGTACATAAATGCAGTGAAACAATAAAAAAGCTTTATAACAGTGCAAAATGTAGTAGATCAACTGTATAGCACAATTATAAGCATTTCAAAAGTGCAGTTCAGTGAAATGTGTAAGAAATAACTTATCCTGCTCTTGGAATCGTAAGAAATTTCCACTTAGTTTCAGTAATGCAATGCAATCCTCAGCCTGAGCAATACAAACTTGTTTGTTAGTTACATTACACCCAAAAATTAGTATGGAATAACAATATGGGAACCCTATAAAAAACAAGCATGATTAAAGGGGAAAGAGTACAATAGAAACAAACCAAGGGTATCCAGGGATGTGAAAAATTTAAGTTATTATGAAAGACCATAATATCTACATGTAGTTCCCAGATCGGACAGCTAGTTAATGCAGGCATTAAAGGGGGGCATATTATTTGACTTGCTGTGTACAGCTTTAATTTGTATTGTGCCTAACCCTATGATAGAATGTGAGGAATTAGAAGGGCATTTGTGCAGCAGCTTGGCTGACCGAATGTGTTCGGAACTGTGAATCATTTTGTTGTTTTGGGGCTGAGTATCTGACTAGTACCTCCTTAACTGAGTGGTTTGAGATGGATACCTAGAATCTTTGCAATTTCATGACAGCAATGTATTAATTTGTTTTCTTTGTAGGTGGGGAAGAGCAGTTGGGACATCAGTCAGTGACATGGGAAGTGGGTCAGCGGTGGAAGTACAGGTACCGGTGGTTGTCTCCATTGATAGAATGCGGTACAAAGTTGCTCATGTGGGGGAGCATGAAGTAAGTAATAGTTGCAGGCCTGCTGGAAGTTGTTAGATGTAGTTGAGTCTAATGGGCTAGAGGCTTCGGGGGTTGGAGTGGTGTAAGAGGAGGTCACAGGTAAGCTTTTACTCGTGGTTCTTTAGGGTATGTATGTTTGTTATATTTGGTGTTGTTTGGGTAATGAGTCGACAAGTGAAGAGGGTATATTTAGGGGCTGGGTTAAGCATGGGTGGGGAAGTTTACGAGGGGTCTGGGGTTCTTGCAGGGGATGGGCTTGCATCTATCATGTGCATAGGCAGTTACTAAGTTGATGGTTTAGGGCCTTAAGTCGGTTATTTATCAGTGTGTCAGTTATGGTTATTGCGCAGTTTTATTTGGAAGATTGGGTATACTGCAGGGGGAAGCTGGGTTGAGGTGTGGTAAACATCATGATGATAAGCTTAAGTTATTCTGTCCTTGGGATGGTGTCCAGATGAATGGTTCTAAGGTTTTCATAATCTAGCCGTGTTCAGGTAAGTGAGATTTCACTATCCAGAGTGCAGTGCATATTGCTCTTTATTAAGATGGACAAGAGTAAATGTTGTCCTTGTCCTAGGGGCACATAGGTGGAGCTGTTGGGGGAATTTGTATCTCTGGTGTTTTTTTTTTTTTTTAAGTGGTGGTATAGTGGGATTGTGGATTGTTTAATTTTCTTTGTCTAATCAGTACTTTGCTAAGGCCACTTGTGTTGGTAGAACAGGGATAAATGTATCTATAAAATGAGACCTTGTTATTTTTGTAGGGGTATATGTTGAACCATTACTATGGGAGACTGGAGGTAATTTTACAGGAATTTTGGTAGGACATTTTAATTTTCAGGGTTGTTTTGCATCTGGTAGTCGTGGCATTTTATGCAACTGATGAATGAAAAATGCCCTGGATGGTATAATGGTCAATAAGAATTTGGATTATGTGTGTGTGCAGTATTTACAGTCTTTTCTTTTACAGATCACCTTGAGTGCAGATGAGGACATGCAGATTTGTTTTTACTTGGGGGATGGAAGAAATGTGGACTTGACAGGCGAGAGAAGAAGCTGAGGAGGGTTTCAGATGGCGGAGCAGTATGAAAGGACGTCACGGGTTGCCAGCAGTGTAGCTGAATATGGAGTTGTTGTTTTGTTGTTTTTCTTCCCTGCAGTTACAAGGTAATGCCTTGTTTTGATCTTGTATAGGGAGTATCAGGGTTGAATTTGACACTGTTTATTAGTAGGGGTGGTCTTCTTTGGTGGTGTTTGGGGTCGTACTGCTATCGGACATGATGGTGGTTTAGGTGTCTTATTGTTTATAAGGGATAGTTGGTGTGATGCCAGCATTTTATTAAAGGGAATTTAAAGAGATTTAAGAAGGGTATTACATTAATTAAAAATAAATAAATAAAACATTTTTCTTTGGGCGGTGAAATGGGGTTGCAATGTGTCATGATGGTAGGCAATTGCCTCAATATGGCTTCAGTGGCAGTGGGCTTAGTAGTGGGTCCATTAGCTGGTAATGCTTTTGGTATCATTGCCAGGCTTTCATTGGTTGGGTGGTATGGTTTAATTAGGTACTGGGCAGTAGTTATGATAGGTGATGAGGTTATGGTCTGCTACCTTAACAAAGGAGAGGGGTCAGTGGTTTGTTTTCAACTGTTAGGTACTTGGCTGTTTTGTTAGTTGTTTATAAGGTTAGGTGGTAAAGACTTTGATTCAGATTGGTTAGGGATGATTGGGTACACCGAATGATGTTTGATCTAGTGCCTTACTGGTGATTAGTTTGCTGAAGTTGGTCGGAGAGCGGGGGAACAGCCTGGTCAGGTTCCTCCTCTGGTGTTGGCTGTGCAATTCTATAAGTTGGGAAGGAAATAAGGTGAGTGGGGTAATGCTGCCTTGTTAGTGCAAAGATAAGTGAGCAACTGGGGGATGCTGCTTATCAAGAGTGAGTGGGTACGCTTCCCTTATGGTTATTTTACGTTTTCTTTCATGGATGTTATTTTTACCTGTGGCATGTTTTGGTGAAAATTATAATTACTGGTCAACAATCAAGCATGTGTATGGAAGTTTAATAAAGGTAATCAAATATCATTCGGTGTTGTGTGTTTATTGAAGTGGACCAGGAAAATTACTGTTGCTGTGGTCCACTCTGCTGGGACAAAGCCAGTACTTACACTGTGGTTGAAAAGAGTGCCAACTGGTTCCACTAGGTTCTATTTCAGACCATTTAGTAGGCATCCTGGGATGTTATCCAGTCCCATAGAGGCTGTGATTTTGGCCATAGAGAGTGTGATTATGTACTGCCCTTTGAAGATACTAGGTAGAAGATGGAAGACAGGTATGATATGCAGTATGTCTGGTGGGACAGGGAGTTGAATTTTGTCTCAAATTGTCTAGTACTAGGTTGACAATGTTTTTAGTGTCAGTATGAGTGGCACCTCCACTAGTAGTTTGGCACAAAGCCGGACCTTCACTTTTAGATTTCTGACATACCTAAAGAATCCTTCCTGATTATCTTTAACTAGGAATACTAGCTTAGGATCGTATGTGGCTTTTGAGGACTTTACAAAATAGCTAATTTGCTTGTTCAAGCTGTGGATAGTGTCCTTCTTCTGCTGAGTCAGTTCTCTCTTGTTCTTAGGCATTACTTTCTTCCACTTGTATAACCTATATGCTTGATGCCTACCAGGCTGTCTTGTTTTCTTTGAGGACCTTGTTTTGATCCTTTCACACTCAGCTAACTCTATACATTATATAAGTGTTTATACAGGCCATTTGTGTACACCTCTGTATAGCAGTCATTGTTCACAGTGGTAGCAGGGGGTTTGCAACTATTTATGGCATCCATTAAGAAGCTATAGTTTGCTTTATATAAATTTTTTATCCCTTCTGCTCTTGAAGGGGTGTCAGGTATTATCGTAAATTTGAATGAGACTGAATTCTTATCCGACCTGTCCATGGGTACAACACACAGGGGTTAGTGTAGAGAAGCCCTGTGTTGGTGAATACTAACTCAAGGACATTTGAGCACCTTGTTGGGGTGCAGACTATCTGTTATACAGCATGTGTACTACCAACGTCCAGGAACCTTAGGGTAAGTGTGTTTGTTCACATATGTGACTCCAAATCGATGGAAGCATATGATGGATGTGATGGAAGGCTGAAATCACATAAAACCAATGTGTTTGGCTGTATAGTGAAAGTCTCAAGTAGGTCCAAGTAGGCAGAGGGGTACTCGTGGTTCATGGTGGGGGACCTGTAGCAATCAGTGATATGGAAGGGGGGTTTACATACAGTTAGTCAAACTTGGTGTAGCATTACAGAGTCATACTCTTTGACCAGTCTTCTGGTGTATTTGTCTTTAATGAAGATGTATGTACCTCTGCCTCAGGTTATTTTATGATTGTTTTGATGTCTGAATGTGTGGAAAGCATTGTAGCCTTGCATGGCCAGGGGGTTCTCTGTGCCTTTGACCTATGTCTGTGTGACTACACAGACATGGGCATCTTCCAAGGTAAGGGGTTCTTCCAGTGAGTGCAGTTTATGATTTACACTTCTTCCCTTAAGCAGCATAACCTTCAGTTTGTCTCTAGTGGATTCTTTTAAGTTGGGAATTTAGTTGCTCTGACATTACCTAAAAAGGCCACTATGGGGGAGGCAAGCACCTTCGTTTAGTACAGTGAAGTATGTCTCCAGTCATTCACTGCAACATGGATTATGACAGAGACATAACGGTGCTTGTTGTTGAAAGATTTGCTTGCATGCATGATCTGGTGAACCCTGGCACCTGACAGGCAGCTGATTGTGACCTTCTCCTTGTCAAACCTGGTGAGGGGGACATCTGTGTGTCTCACTATGTAGTCACTTATGAGCAAGACATTTGGTTTTGAGGTGTTTTGCCCAAGGGGCTTAATGGCTGAGACACTGTTGTGTGCATTATTATATGTAGTGGATTCTGTTGGGTCTGCAGTGTGCGAGGTACATTTGCACTTGGGAGGTCTCTGATCTTTAGTTAGGTTTCTAGTGAGGAACTCCGTGTATGTGGGTTTATGTATTGTGAGCTTGTTTTATGCAAGAGGTGAAATGCTTGTGCTGACAACCTGTTGGGTATTTGGTTTGTTGTTATGTGAGAGAATTGATTCCAAATTAATAGTATAGATACAGCTCTCACATGCTGCATTAGTTTGTTTTAGCAGCAACCGGTTGTCAGTATACAAGAGGCGATTGCTGCATTGCCTCAGGATGCCCATGTAAATCAGGCTGCCTGGTGAAATGGTGGGAAACTGTCCATCCATTATGGAAGGTATATACTGTAGTAACTAGTGAGGAATGGGCTATATGGACCAGGTTTTGGTGTAAGACTAACAAAATTTTATGGAGGGCTAGGGGTCCAAAAATGTGTTAATGTTTCACAATGCACAACTGAGTTGCTTGCAAGGCAGTAGTGCAAGCTCTGAGCAGCTATGGTAAACTGAGTGCAAACCAGGCAAAACACAGTGCTGGAATACCAGTGAAGTTGATTTTAAAAAAGTAAACAAAGAGAAAGGCCAATAGTGAGCCTTATTCCAGCAATCCACAACTCAGATGGGTTCTTGGCTGCAGAGTTCTGCCACAAAGGTGCAGGAGGGCCTTCTTAATGTAAGAGGACTGGTTTTAGTGATCAAATGATACCAAACAGTTTAGATTCAGCAAGGCTGAATTGAGCCTATGCTATAAAATGCAGAAGTACTAGAAATTCAAAGTGCAGAAAATTACAATCACAACAGAAGAACAGTTTAAATAAAGCAGCAGTACAGTAGAATATTCCAACAAGAGTGTAGACAACAAACCTTTCTAGTGTGAAATAAGTGGTCTGGAACACAAGTGCTTAAACCAGAACTAAGACACTTTCAGAATACCAGGCACAATAAGCCTTCAACCAGCAATTCATGGAAGGGTGTAGGCTATTCTATCCTGCCACAAGTGTCTACACCGCAAACCTTCCTAATGTAAAATAACTGGCTTGGAGGCTAATTGCTTAAACCATAACAAATACACTTAGAGCAACAGCCACAATAAGCTTTCAACCAGCAATTCACAGCTTAGAAGGGCAGAGGCTACCATCTCCTCCCATAAGAATGTAGACTACAAACCTTCTTAATGTAAGACAACTGGCCTGAAGCCCAAGGGCTTAAAGAAAAAGTTATAGGCTCAGAATAACATTAACAATTTAATGTTATTCCAGACAGATGACAGTTACATGTCTTTTAATCTACCCACATACATCATCTCAGGCTTAGTAGGCCCTGTGTTATCTTGATGAGAAAGCCTTGTGGTCTGTCCAGCTGCTGCATGTGTCTGGTGATGCTCATGCAAAAGAGAGCATTATACTGTATTACTGTTCTGATGTGTTTGGCTACAGTACTGTCATACAATGCTGATATCTGAATGTGATGGTGTGTGTTATGATGTGGACTATACGTATGTACTGGAAAACATTAAAGGAAGAGGTTATAAGGTAATGACACACATTGCAGTTCCTTACTTCACAACCCTTACAAGAGAATACACTAAAAAGTACTGACATGATGATGTTATCCACTGTATAATTTGGCACAGCAAATATAACTGACAGGTACAATTGTCAGTTCAACAACACAAATGCAAATATACTAGGCGCTAATGTAGCTATGCACCCTGAGCATCATACACAAAGCTTTTGTAACCCTGGATCCAAAAGAGAGAAAATAGGGATATGGCACATTTATTGTGACTTGCACAGCTGACACAAAAGTTTGGTGAGTGTGTGTGAGGGAGAAAGGGAAGCAGGCAGGCTGTGTGTGTGTGTGTGTCTGTAGGGGTCCTCCATGTGAAAGGGGTGTGTGAAAATCTGCATGAACACAGCCAAGCTCAGTGCTAGCTCTACATCTTGGTATGTTGGACAAGTGTGAGTCATGCATGGCAGAAGTGGCAGTTCATCATTGTCACCTTCGACCATGAAAACTGGCTCTGCCAGGATTTGCACTGGCACCTCCATGCCCAAGGTCAGATGGAGTGCTGTTACCTGAGCATGACTGATGTCTATGGATGTGCTCCCTTCCTGGGATCACCCAGGACCATGATTCCATGGCCTGCCATGTCTGGGTGTGGACAGCACACTCACTGATGGACCAGACGACATACTGCTATTATGGGAGAGTGATTGGGCATGGCCACGTTGGCTATCAGCAGATGTTGTGTCTAACCTATTCCCAAGAGGATGCAATTTCTCTCCCAGCAGATGTTACATCACAGACACTGCTCATTCCATGACAGACACCCCTCAGTCCATCACAGACACCCCTCGTTCCAACATGTCATTCATCTCATCCAGATAATCATTGGCACAGTGGAGGCAGTCATGTATGTCAGACTGTGCCACATCCACAATCCTGAGCATTTGTATGCAATGCCTTTCTGAATGTGCCTGTGCCTTCATGACAGCCTTAAACATACATTATGTGACACTGGAAGAGACACCTGCCCCAGGTGGAGGAGACTCAGGCCCCTTCCGAGCACTCCTATCAACCCTCCTGGGTGGCAACTTGCCAACACTTTGACTATGGTCATACTCAACAGGCACTGAAGCCGCAATACCCACACTTCCCTGATCAGTGTCATTGCCCTTCACCTGTCCTATATCTGTGGGCTCAGTGGACTGGGTAGACATAGGCCTACTGGCTGTATCATGGGAAAAAGAAGGGGGTGGCTGGATGTCGACCTCGGTGTCAGATTTAACCTCTGCACCCCCAACTGTGCCTAAGTTTCACCACCATCATCATCAGTGTATGATGAGACACTGACATCAGGTGGCACAGGGCCCACACTCCCACTGTCATGATCACCTGTGATAAAAAGGGAAAAACACAGGCATACAGTAATATCTGCACTACTATGGTGCAATATATGCTAAAAAACTATCAGTGCTGCCACTACTACAGACAGTACAACAATACACACAATAGGCCTTAAAGGACACATTATGATTTTTTCTTGAAATTGATCTGCACTACTGAAATAACTTTATTTGGCTTACTGTCTTGCAGGAGGCATACTTCACTGGATTCCTGATGGTCCTGAAATAAGATAAGCAAGAAGAAAGGCCAATATCATCACATTTAACAGTAAGACGGGGGGGCGGGGGTACTCCATGTATTCCTCTCAATCTGCATAAAGAGTTAGGTCAACAAGAATGTGAATGACAACTCCAAACTGAGCTTATCACTGTACCAATCTAAAATCCCCCCACAAAAACAAGACATGTGACACAGAAGCAACTTTTATTTCAATTGTTTTACTACACAACAGTACTCAACTGGTCATATAACAAAGCCTCCCTGGAAGCTCTTCCTGGGACTGAGAAGAAGTGGCACCCAAGTCAATCAGATGTTTTGGGCCACTCTGCTGTGAGTTTTTTTATTATAGACAATTTTCCAGGAAGTCATCATTGGGGGTGATAGGTGGTTCTGCAGCAGGCCCACCTCCGTTTACCCTCTTGTCTCAGCCAACAGCAGCTGCACATCTCCATGCAGAAGTTATCATGTCAAAGGTCCAGTGGTGCACGTGCTCATAAATCCAGCCATAGCTGTCCATGTCATTTATCTTTGCAATGATCTACTGCCATAGCCTCAGCCTCTCTGGTATATCAGGACAAGCCCTTCTAAGAAGAAAAGCCCCATGTTGATGGAGTGCATCAACAATTATTGTATTCTCGGCCTCACTGAAGGAGGGTCTGCACTTGAATGACATTTCCTGTCCTAAAAAACAATAGAACGATAATACACATTAAGTGTCACATAACTACAAAGTACCTCTTACTAGATCATAGGATCAAAGGATCATAGGAGATTACTAGGCTATCGACCCGGAGGTCATTTTAAGGCTAGCCGTTTCAACCCAATATAATGCTATAGAGATACTAGTCAATACCCAAGATTGTATTTAGTGATGACTGCCCATGTCCAGGATGGTTGTGGGCACTATCCCCAGTAAGAATTGACAGTGCCCCATCCACTCATCCAGCTTCCTCTTGAACAGTGTCATAGAGGTGTTCTGTTTCACACGAATTGGTAGCCTGCTCCAAAAATGTGACAGTCACTGGGAGACAAATCTGTCCCTCCAGCATGTAGTATTTAAGTCACAGGCCATATTTAAGTCCCTGGAATGGGTAGCTCTAGACCCATTTTATTTAAGGATATGCAGTAAGTTCATTAGGTTTGGGTCTTGGGTTGCTCTGTATGCCAGGCATAAGTCCCCCCTAAGAAGCATACACAATATGGAGTATAGTGACAGGGATTTTAGTCAGTCTGTGTGAGGTATATGCTGGAGGCCCTTGTTCTTCTTTGTTAGAAACCTCTGAGGTCTCTGTAATTGTTGTAGGTGCTTAGTATGGTACACACTGAATGAGGTGTTATATTCAATTATGGGCTGGATAAGTGCCGCGTATAGGGGAGTTATAACTTGTTTTGCTGTGAGGGTGATGCCTTTACTAATAAAGTGAGCTATGTGGAAAACTTTCCTTACAATGGTAGACACATGGCGGTCGAAGTTAAGTTCGCGGCCAACCTGTGATCCCAGGTTCCTTACTACTTCATGGGTACGTAGGGTATTGTTATTGATTTGATAGTGTGAAGGGGCATTGTTTGTGTCAAACAGAATGACGATGCATTTCTTTACATTCACTTTGAAACCGTGACTAGTACACCAGTTGTTGGTCTGGGTGAGACCATCCTGGAGTATACTGACATCATTTGGGGACTGAATGATTGCACCTAGTTTGCAGTCATCTGCAAACTTCGTTAGCTACAACCCTTTAGTTTTGACCCGAACTTCTGAGAAATATATATCAAAGAGTAGGGTAACCAGCACTGACCCCTGTGGCACTCCACTGGTAACAGGTCTACTGGTTGATGTGGAGTCACCCACTTCAATATTATGTGTCTGGTTTGTGAGTCAGGTGGCAGCCCATCTTACAACAAAGGGGTTTACATTCAGTTTGTTAAGTTTATCAGTAATGCTTGCATGTAGGATTGTGTCAAAAGCCTTTACCAAGTCAAGGTATGCTGTGTGCACAGATCTGCCCTCATCAATGGCCTTGGTCACACTTTCAAAGAAATCCACCAGATTTAAAAAGCAGGATTTGCCCTTCATGAATCTGAATTGAGGAGGATCCAGGGTTTGGAGGTCACCTATGTCTTTATTTATGAGGTCCATAATGATGCACTCCATGGTATTACAGATGAGGCTAGTCAGACTTATGGCTCTGTAATTCCTTAGGTCTGTTGCTAGGCCACCTTTGTGGAGGGGAATAACTGCAGCTGTTATCCATTCAGCAGGAACAAAGCATGTGGTTAGGCTATGACTGAAAATGGTAATTAGTTGTGATGCTAGTTCATGTTTTAGTGTGTTTAGAAGGTGGCCAGAGATGTCATCTGGTCCAATAGAGGCCATGTCCTTGGCCTTGGACAGGACGTTGTGGACCTGCTCTCCAGATATGTAAGTTGGGGGGAGTTTGGGGAAGGGTTTGTTGTAAGTTAAGAGGGGATAAGGGATTGAAATGTTCACCAAACCTATCCGCTAGCAGGTTCACTATCTCTTTGGGTTCAGTCTATGTGATACCATTGGCCACCAGTTCTGCACATGCTTGGGTCCTACCCTTTAGGTTAAGTACATAGCTGTAAAAGGCCTTATAGTTATCCCTGACAGTATTTGCTAGCTTTATCTTAAAGGATCTCTTTGTGGATTTGACAAGTTGTCCTATTTCCCTGTTAAGTCTAATGAGGGTGCTTTTCCATTGTTGGGTCCTTGTCTTTGTTTTCTTGGACAGCAACTTTTTGCATTTATTGTAGAGTTTTTTGATGCTGGAAGTCCACCATGGCAGCTTTATTTTACTTGGGGCTCTGGTTTTGATCCTATCTGATACAGCCAAATTTATACACTAATGCAAGTGATTGAACAGGGCTTTAGTTTATGCTTCACTGTAGTTACCACTTTCAGCTTGGGATGGGGCTTGGAATGCATTTATACCTTCAGCTAGGAGGGTACAGTTTGCCTTGATGAAGTTGTTTAGTCTGATTTCACCCTTTGTGAGTTCTGGTGTTAATATCAGTTCAAAGGTGACTGATTTGTGATCAGTTTAAACTAATGAGGGTTCAACAGTTGCAGCATTGCACCTGTTTGACATGTTGGTGAGGACCTCATCTAGAATGTTTGCTCCTCTTGTTGGGTATGGACAATATGCTCCAGGGCATTTTAATTCACAAAGTCAAGGAACTTTTGTGCTTGTGAGTTTGTGCTAGAGTAGGTTTCCCAGTTGATGGTAGGGCAGTTCAAATCCTCCATAACCAGTGTGTTTGCTAAAATTTGAATTGTCTTCAGTTTGGTTAAGTAGGGTTTGTGGGTATTGTGACCCATGGAGGGGGATCCAAAACTTGCTAGGACTTGAATTGGGGTCTTACCCACCATAACCTGGATCAGGAGTAACTCCATGGAGTTGTCCAGTCTAACTAGATGTGAGGCGAATTTATCTATAATATAGACTGAAACACCACATCCTTTGGTTTTTACATGTTCATTTTGCAGTCTAAAGGTGTAGAAGGCATTGTAACCTTGCAGAATTGGGGTAATCTCTGTGGCCTAAGCCAGTTTTCTGTGACTGTACAGACATCTACGTCTTCTAGAGATAGGTTCTTAGGTTGGTACTAGGCTATCGGCCCTAGGGCCTATACAAGCCTAGCCATAACAATTCCCTGGCTATTTCTTCCCACACTATTTACTTCCCTGGACCCCTGTCTAGCAGGGCGACTGACATGATCCCCGGGGTGAATTTCCTTTCTCCCATCCAATCATCAAGGTTCCTTTTGAAGAGGGCCAAAGAGGTGCTCTGCTTGACATGTATGGCCAGTCTATTCCAGAGTCTGGGGAGTCTCTAGGTTAGGAACCTATCCCTCCAGCATGTTTTGTTTATTGTGATGACAAGGTTTAGATCCCTGGAGCATGTGGCTCTGAGAGATTGGGATCTCTTTAAGTGTAGCATGTCCAACAGCTCTGGGTTTGACATGGCCTTGTATATTAAGCAGAGATCGCCTCGGAGTAGACGATATGTGGCAGAGTATAGCTGGAGTTTTTTAAGGCGGTCAGCATAGGACATCTTGCTTTAGGCCTGTGATTATTTTAGTGAGGTATTTCTGTGGCCTTTCCAGTTGTTGCAGATGTCTTGAGAGATACATACCAAATGGGGTGTTGTATTCTATATTGGGCCTAATGAGGGATGAGTACAGTGGGACAATGACCTCCTTCCTGGAAGTGGTTCCAGGGAGTGCAGTTTTTGGTTTAAGCTCCTAGCATTTAGGAGCATGACCCTTATTTTGTTCTGATTGGTTAATTTCACATCAGTAATGTTGCTTTTGAGACCTTTGCCTAAAAAAGACACTATGGCGGGGGGGGGGGGGCAAGTGTCTTTACCAGCAGCTGAAAGCCTTGGGGTACCAGGTGCAAACTGTCTCTGGCAAAGCAAAGAGGTTTGTTGGCCATGGCTTCCCAGGCAGACAGGAACTACATGCTTTTAAAATGACACCAAAAACCAAGTCAATTATTAAAATTAATCATTTTTGTTTATACTGTGTATTAATTCTAGGTAAGGGTAGTATGCTGCTTAAGGCTAGAGACATACCTGCCTGGGACACGTACTCAGGGAGCTCAACCACGTCTCTCTTCATATAGTCCAATGAGGTACATCTCAGGTCATGCACACCAATATGAACTATGACAGTCATAACAGTACTTGTTGCTGAGAGTCCTAAGTGCATGAGTGATTTGGTGACTCCTGGCACCGGACAGGCAGCTGACCGTGACTTTCCCCTTGTCCAGCCTGGTGAGTGGGACATCCATGTGACTCACTATTCAGTCTCCAAAGACAAGAAAAGATTGATTTTGAGTGCTATGCCTTACGGGCTTGGTGGGTGAGACACTAGTGTTGCTATGTGTCATGGGTGCTACGGAGACTGTTAGCTGTAGAAGACTTGTGTTTTGGAGGTCTCTGGTGTTTCAGTAAGTTTTTTGAGAGAACCTCCACATATGTGAGTTCATGTGTTTAATGCATACTATGTGTATGAGTAGTGAAACTATGTGAATATGTAGTGATGGGTGTTTTGAAAATGTTCTCTATGTTACTGTTACTGTTTTGAGTGCAAATTACCATAGATTCAAGATTCTTGGTGTAAATACATCTCTTGTAGTCTGTACTAGACTGTGTTATTAGTAGAGGGTTGTTTGTGTACATGTGGCAATTCCTATACTGCTTGAAGAGACCCAAGTCAACAACACTGGCAGGAGAAACAAAGGTAGTCCAACTGTTTATAATGCTAGGTTGAAGACCCCTGTCACTAGGAGGGGTTTTCAGAAACAATCATGGAGGAGCTCAGCAACTTGATATTTCTGCCTGGGTTTGAAGGGGAAATTTGTTGAATACAATTGTCCGTCTTTGGCACACAATTGCACGGTAGTGCGCAGTGCTGCATGACAAACAAACAAGCAAAAACCTGCTCAGATAATACCAGAAGCTGAAACTTAAAAAAAAAAAAACAGTCACGTGCCAATCAAACACAATTTTCTCACAAAAGTGCAGATAGGCTAAGAAGCACAGAATTGTAGGACACAGCTGTATATTTGAAATGAATAATCATAGCAGGATATGTGACCACTAAGTGTACTATATCCAAATATATTAAACAGAATACATTTACAAATAACAGGTTATGCTTTGATATCAGTGTACATTCAGTTTCACTTGGTTGTATGAGGAATTACATCATGTATTTGCTGCAAAGCTGTTTGCAGGGCAAAAATGGATAAGTCCCCCTCATGTTTTCTGATGGTGCATTACAGTGAAAGCTGGGATCCAGACCTATGTAGTCATACCTCATGTGTACTAACACTTTCTACTGTGTATGTCACAGTCTACTTTCCTGCATTTCAACTTATTCTCCATTTATATATATATATATATATTTTTTTTTTTGGCCACTGTTTGTGCGATGTGCCGCTTAGCACAAATGGCATTAGCTATGCAAATATCATTTGCGCATAGAGCGGAGGTGTTCAAATCGGATGAATGGGCCACCCAGGTAGCAGACAGGACCCAGACAGCCACATATGTACACTAGATGCATTCATTTAATACTATTGGCCATTGTACAAACATATTTCCCGGCAGTGCTCACTCTCACGCAACATGTTGGCATGATGGTAAGCGATGCACAATACTTTCAAATGTTGCAAAACCAGGAAGTGAGCACTCCCAATATGCACAATACCTGCATTTAGAGGGAAAACATCATTCTACATTGATCCTGAGCTATGATAGGCAGGGCAGGCATTCCTGGAGAGTTTTTGAAATTCCATGCTCAAAAAAGGGGTGTCCAGGAGTTCAAAGTATTTGTTGGACTCCTAGTGAATGAACACGGACCAGGCTTTTGCAAATGACTATGGTGGATCAGGTTACAAGGCAGAGGCATGGAATAGTCTGGCCTGGGCTCTGAACAGTGCTACTGGTAATCCCAGGACTGGTCAACAATGTAGAAATCACTACAGTGACCTCATGATGAAGAAGAGGGATACCTTTGACCATTGGATCAAGGAATTTAGGACTGGGGGCCCCCCTCAGATGTGTAAGTATCACTTACAAAGACTACTTGTAAGAGTTAAAAGCTGGATATAGTTAAGATTGGTATTCTGTTCTGTTCTGCTTTTTCTACAGCCATCACAGGCACAGAACTGAGTGTGGGAACCCATGCCACAAGATTTGAATGAATGGGAGATGCATGTGGTATGTATGCATCCCCACAAAATGGTTATTTTAGCATTAAAAGTTACAACACATTTATTGGTTAATTATACAGTTGCATCAAATTCAGCATTCATTTCTTAACTGTTATAGGAAAATATGCATGTATTACACTGAAGGCCAAAACAACAGTTCAGTATTAAAGAGTAGTCATAGGTTGTGCCTTCAAAATCCACAATTCCCAAATATACAATACTGTTAAGTTTTCATTGACATTGCAATGTAATGTCAGAGCTCTAAAGCAGTGTCACCACTGGCTTGCTGCAAACTGTAATCAGTATACCTGGAACATGCATATGTGCAATGTATGCACACATCAAGGACTGCTTACTGCAATCTGTAGTATATTGTGCATCTGTTTGGAGCTGGGTAGTCTTAACAGGAAACAAAGGTATTTGTTAGGATTTGGTACTGTTAAAAGCAAAGGTAATAGAATAAAGTCAAATAATTGTATCAAAGCTTTGTATGTCACATATGAAGTTACTAATGTTTTCCCTTTTATCTCTCATCCCAACCCTTTTCTCTCCTTTTTTTTCCCCTCACAGCACAGCAGGGTAGGCCTGCCCCATGGGATCCTCCTGTCTTCACTCCACCGGCTACAGCACAGCTGCCCAAAACATCTGCTGTGTGATCTGGTAGCACCCCCCCCCCCTTTGCTGCCTCTACACTACCTGGTCCCTCTGGTAGTTCTGTCCCACAGATTAGGCCAGTGGCTCCCTCTGGAAGCAGTGGCAGAGACTGTGATTTTATCACCCACGATGAACTGCCAGGGTTGGTGGGTAGGACTGGACACCACATAATTGGTGCACATCTATGCCAAAATGGTGACACTACTGTCCATCATTGTATTAAATAACACAAGGAGATGCAGACATCAGACACTGTAGCCATTGGCACAATGAGGTGACACTGATGACAGTCCAATGGGTGATGAATCAATTCTCACTGTCACCCAACTTGACAACCATGGGTTCCTGATGTTCCCACCCTCACCCCAACCATGGTGTTCACCCACATAATGTGTCCTTCACCATCCCTGTCTCATTTTTGTTTGTCTTGTCTGTCTGCAATTGGTTCCTCACCTGCTCAACTTACCTCACCCAGACATTCCTACAGCCCTTCCCCAACATTCCTCTCTCTCAAAAAAAAAAAAAAAACAAATGGGCACCTGTCACAAAAAACAAAATCATCCCATACATAGCTCTCCATTTCACACAGATGTCTTCATGACACACATTATTAATCAAATTCCCAGTGCAACAGATTGTGTCATGGTCACCCCTCTCTCTGGAGGTGACAGTCCAATTCAGCTAAATTTGTACATATATGTTCATGTTTTATTCTTGAAGAAATGGATAGCTATGGCTCTTTCTTACATCCTTCCTGAATATTCCTGCCTTCTTTCACTTTGTTCTTCCCCGCTTGCTTCACATTTCACCACTTTCCTGCCAATTGCAAATCTTGCTCTTACTGAGAGTTTGCACATTTTGGTTTTGCAAAATTTGAAAACATTGCGCATTGCTTACCAATATACAAACACAGTAGACAAGGGTGCACACCTGCATGCACCATGTTTGCATGATGGTAAGCAATGCACAACAGTGACAATGTAATTTCAAGATTACTAGATATACAGGCACTTCTGTAAATGTGCTAGTCAAATGAGCCATGTCTACGGTTCTCCTAAGAAGGTTGAGAAAACAGTTCTGTGTGTTGTACTTTATTGCTATAATCTGCTATCTCACAACAGTAAAACAAAATGTGCACACCCTTTACTAGAACCCCGGACCATGTGCACTCCACATCTACCTTAACATCTGCTGCCATGGGATTAGTGACATCATATGCCTTTTCTTAGTAATTATTGTAAAGTCCTCATTTCTAATCATAAAGCAACACCACTTACTGTGTTTGCCTGGTAGCCAATATTATTAATTGAATGCATCTGGTTTATATCTATGGCTGTCTAGGTCCTGTCTACAACCTGGGTGGTCCATTCCCCCAGTTTGTGTGCTGCTGTGCTTCACACAAACCAGATGACCACAGCCAAACATGTTTATGCCAACCGGCATCATGCAAACAATGGCGTAAGAAAATAAATAAATAAATAATAAACAATAAAAAATGGGAGACTGTCCAGATTTTTGCAGAATGTCCAGATGTTTGCATCATATTTTTGGGCTGTTTTTGTAAAATGTGTGGGTTACTGGGAAATCACTGAATATTGTAGTCAGTACAGAATGACATACATTTCTGTTTCTAACTTCATATCCTTCAGAACATGCAAGCTAACACAAATCCTATTATTCTACCTACTTTCTATGCTTATCAGACCAGTATAATAAATCTGTCCCTATTTCTGGCCCTTTGTCCCCCATTAGTTTAGTGTTTGTCTGGATTTCTTGCACTGACAGGTTGGGTGGTATGATTCACATTCTCAGTCAATAGGTTTTGCAGCCAGCAACACTGGTGTGAGCTTGAGCTGAAAAACCTTGCTTACTCACGCCGTGCATAAATATTCATGGAGAGATGCCACACGGTAAGCAATACTGAGTACATGAAAACACTCCATATAGGCTCTGCATGGAACCTACACAGAGTTTATTGAACCCCGTTGTATATCTCAATTTTATGACTTTATACTGAAGATACTTCCTGTGAATTTTTAATAAGCCCTAACACTTTTGTTTTGGGACAAACTTGCAACTTATTTTCCACAATAAACTGTGTACTTTATCAAAACTTGGTGTCTTTGCTGTTGTTAATGTTTTATATTGCATGATTGCAGAAGACATTGTTTTTGCACTCTTTTAAAAGTCAAAGTTCTAAGATCTCATCTTTTCCTGTTTCCAAGAAGGCCACCTGGTTTGCACTTAATTTGCCCTTCCTTTAGAAAGGTGAACTGCAGAAGCAAAGCTTTTACCTAACGTGAGAGAAAGTCTTGTGATGTCCAGTAGCCCAACAGGTTAAGCAAAGTAACATTTTAATTAGAGGTTGATTGCCTGTGAGTTCAAATCCCATGAAATCATTCATATGTAGAACAGTTATGGACAAAGCCTTACTTCTTGGAAGTCAAAGCTAATGTCAAAGGCCTTTGACTGACCAGGTTTGCAGATGATTGCAAACCAGGAGCAGTCACTGTATCACCCAAAGTCAAGAATACCCTACATGAAGGTGTAACACAGACAAAGCATTTTAAACACCTTTATTGAATTGTCACTTGTGACATAGGCAAATTTACATTCATATAAATGTAATCAAACTATATTAGCATAACAAAGATTATACTTCACGTATACTGCTATATATCATATAACCTAAGCAATATTACATAAACTATTCAATTTCTGTCTTTTTTTTAAACAAGAAACATCTTTATTAAAATATCACTTAATACATAGGCAATCATACAATTATATAAATGAAAACAAATGACACCAACACAACCCAAGTCGCAAGCATTTTACATAACAAACCATACTGACACAGTCCCAGTTGCAAACATTATCTATCACTTATAATCTACCCAATCTTTCTCAGTCAGTTATTATGTAGTTCATTTAAGTCCTGTCACCTTTTAGACCTCATTCCTCCCTTGTATGTATTGTTCCCGCAATTCCCATTTCTTCACGTGCAGCCTGCTCCCTCTCCTTTCTAAAGATTTCACTTCCAATTCTTTTAAAAGCTTGGTACCAAAGCCGTGGCTTAAAATTCATTGTCAAGGAATGCATTATAGTACCTTTTGGAAAGTTAGCCAGCCCAAGTAACTACATCATCAATCAAGCACCCCCAAAAGTGCATTCACTAGTCAGGGATATGGGAACTCATATAGACAATAATCTAGCCTTCAAACAACATGTGCACAAGGTAATAAGAAAATCATTCTATGTTGTGCTTAACTTCTGTATTAGGTCATGGCATCGAGCTCCAGACAGATCATCATACCACTGAAATCAGCCCTCAACAGACCCATCATAGCGTATAACGCCCCTTCAGTATGTACCTGACCAGACGCATGCAACAACTGTAATATCCACAAAGGTTCCTTTCAAAAAGAATACTGGGAGTAAACACAATATCCTCTGCTGATTGACTCAAAGCCCTGCCTCTTTACTCTATATCATACAGACTAAGAGGTTATCTTTGCCTGATGTACAAGGCATCCCTAAATCCTGTTTTGATGAATCTTTTGCACATCCACAAAATAAACAGCTTCAGAACTACTAGATTAAAAGACCTAAATGTTGCTTGCAATATAAATAGGGCATGCTGGAGAAACAGATATGTTTCTCAGAAAATTCTCATTCTCTGTATCTAGTTTACCAAACCATATGAAGCCAAGTTCCTGCTGAACCCTATTTAAGTGCAACTTGGACCAATGGAAGGATAATCAGAAATTCACCCCTGCTCTGGTACCTGTGTCTCTCATGGACAGAGGCAGTCAGCCAAAAAAACTATACAAATCAAATTTGCAGATCACATCTGGGTTGCATGGCTAGGCTTTGAAGGGCTGTAGTTGTTGTTAGCAGTATACACCTATGAACCTATGTGTATTTGGAGTTTTTTTTCTGTTTGTTGACTGCATCAAAATGTTGATTAATTTGTCAGTATGACAAGTGTAGAACAGTTAGTGCAGATCATTGATATTGCAGCTGAAGGGACTGTAATAGTGGTCAAATCAATGGTTATGCCAAAGATACTTCAACCACTAATACATCTACCCAGAGAAGAAGGTCTACAGGCATATCTTGTCACTTTTGAGATGTATGCCCAAGTGGTACCGAACCTAATCAACTGGGCAGAATCTCTTCATCCCAGCTTACTGGAGAACTTATGAAAGCCTTCATGAATGTAGAAGAGACTGAGGAATATGAAAAGGTATTACTTGACAGAGGAGGTGTTACCTCTGAAATACAAACTAATTTGGACAGTTATAAGGGGAACAGGAAATTCATTATTGGTTTTGTAACTATGTCTCTAATTGACAGAGGCAACCTGTAAATGGTTAATTTCCCAGGCACCTAATTGTAAATGTTTCACCTCCCAAGCCCCTGCTTACACTTATCAAGGGTGCCAGAATGTGTCAGGGATTTGAGATGCATGGCTAGACTTAAAAAGGCCTTTATGTTCATTAGCCTAGTAAACACCTATGAACCTATAAACCTATAAATGTTTCATGATTTATCATGATAACAAAACAGTAGAATCACAATTATGTAAGTTAAAGCATATAATTCATTTATTTCTAGGTTGTAGTGGTTAGTATATTAAAAATAAAAATTGCAAAAATATAAGCCACTTTCAAATATAACAGATGTTTACTTACTGTACTAAGAAAATGTATTAAACTGTTCCTAAGAACATTGAATGCTTTGCTGTATAAAGTAGTCATTATGCTGCCAGGCTATGTATAACACTGAACAGCTGAAACCTATAGTAATCTTGTTTCAAATATTGATAATAAAGAAAAATGATCAGCTGTAGGCTTAGTCGGTCTACTTTTGAAAAGGGATTACATAGCTCAATTATGTACCAGGGGTCTATTTATTCCCACGAAAGCCGAATCGGTCAAATACAATTCGCACAGCACATAACGAGTGAAACGCAAGTACGTCGAACGCACTAAACAGTGAAAGTGGAAATATCGAATTTGCATAGTTGGCCCGTCTGAGGAATAGCTCCGTAAGGTAAGTATGTGATAGTTACGGACCTTAGGGTTAAGGTGCGGATTAAGGTAAATGCATAGATAGGTATTGTATGTAAGGTTTAGTGTAGGGTTTTGTTAAGTGTATGTGTGTGGAATATTTAGTTTGGGTATAGCTCAGTAGGGTAAGTGTGTGGTAGGTACAGACCTTAGGGTTAGGGAGGGGTTAAGGATAGTGCACAGATAGTTGTGTATGTAGGGTTTAGTGTAGGGTTAGAAGTAGGGTTTTGGTGCTTTAATTTAGGGTTAGAAGTAGGGTTTTGGTTAGTGTGTGTATGTGTTGATTTTTACTGTGTTTCAGTAGGTAGTATGTTGTGGGTGGTGGGGTTGGCCAACTATGAGAGACCAAGATTTCTAATTTCGTGATTTAGTGCAGTCAATGTATTCACATTTCGCTCATAGTGGTTCGCACAAATTGTATTCAACCAATTCGGCTTTCCTGGGAATAAAGTAGACCCATGTACCAGTACTAGTAACACTGCATGTCTGTGAAAACTGTAACTTCTGAAAAGCATACTACTAATGTTGATTCCTGTGGACTGTGATAAATTATATGCTATAATAGTTTCATCTGTATTCTATTGCAGTGTGACCACAAATTTGATTGCAGATAATGTCTTAGTGGATGGAGAGAGCATCAAGGGCTGCTTGATTCAAGCAATGTAGTCATGCTGATGAAGGGGCAGCATGACTGTAAAAAACAAAACCCTAACAAAACTAAAACTAAAGTTGTATTAAGTAATGGAGATATGAAGTTCTATCCAATTACTCTGCTAGAAATACAAGCCACATTTTGGAATACAGTTCATCTTCTTGCTAATAATACCAAATTTAACACATGACATCACAATATGCAAAGATTGTCCCCAACTTCATGAGCTATGGGAGGATGGTAGTCCGTTTGATAAACCTCCTATTCAGTGTAGAGAGAAGAACAAGACATGAATAAGCATACAGATATAACTTCACCTAACTTGGGAAAAAGGGGATAAGCAACATCCACATACATTTATTAGAATGTATAAATCTAACAAAGATCAGGGCATGGTGATAGAAAGCTATTAAAGTGCAAGATATTGCCTAAAGCTACAAAGATTAAAAGGACCTGCACATTTTTCAACAAGAGATATTTCAGCATAAGCCTGTGACAGAAAAGCTTGCAAAAGTAGAATCAGTAGAAGCAATGAACTTACACAATAAAATATGATATCACGAATAAAAGAAAATAAAAGACTAACAGAACTGAAGAGAGAGGATCACCACTGAATTCATCTATTCTGAGGGAATGAAGTTAGGAAGGATAAAGAGTACAACATATAAGCAGAATTATAAATTGTCAATGAAGGTAAAACATATACTGTAGCTCCAGAATAGAGTATACTAAGCAACAGGTATGTTGAGAAAGAAAAACTTAACAGAATGAAAAACATTTCAAGTGTACTGAAATAAAAACTAGCACCTGGGCAGAGTTCTATACCTACTTCTCTCAGTATAAAGCAGAAAAATCAAACAGAGGAAGACTCTAGGTAACAGGTATAAAGGTACAGAAAGGAAAATAAAATTGAAAATAAATTGCTAAGAGTGAAGGCAACTCAAGTTATATTTTCTTTCAGCCAACATACAGGGGTTCTATGTATCAAGTTCATAAAGATAGTGAACAAGGAAAAAACTAAACACTAGAAAAAACTAAATAAGGAAGAGATAGCAATTGTCATCAAAGAATACTGATATAATTTTCCTTTTATTGAAGAAGAGTTAAACTGTGAGATTCTGGATCTTGTGTTAATAGGAAAAACAGGCAGTACCATCTTCTTATTGATAGGCTGACCTTGAGAAAACGTCCAGCTTGGCTGACCTCCAGGTAAATCATTTACATTTTAAGAAAGACACACAATGACTACATCAAAAGAAAATATAGCATGATTTGTAGGGGAAGTTGAACAAGACATGCGTGCTTCTTATTGATACTTTGAATTACAAAATAATTTGTACAGAGTAAATTAAAGATGGACAGAAAGTAGCACACCAATCGTTGTTGTCTAAGCCATTTAGGCATTTAATGGTGAGATTAGCACATAGTTATTTGCTGGGGGAACCTAAGGATTAATAAAACTGAAATAAGAATCTTAGCAATATTTATTAAAAAAAATGTGAAATTGTATGCTTGATATCCTGAATGCTATAAAGCAGTCTCACATCAAGGTTTTAAAAAATACTTAATTCCAGTGGCTATCACACAGGTACCTATCAAATATATTGCTCAGGACATGGTTGCGCTATTAGTAAAATCCCACAACTGGTCCTAATATATCGCAACCTTTCTGGACTAGGTAACTCACTGACCAGAGAACTCCATTTTCTGTCTAAAATAATCTGCCAGTAGTGCCAGTGCTTTAAGTTCGACAAGCTATTGAAACCTCAATCTAGCATTCTCAAATGGATTGAATAATGGACTGTATTAATATTACAACACAGTGTGGAAAAAAACTTATGGAATAAGGAAAAACTAGGTTCAGTTATTACCATGCATCTTGTTTGCCATTAAAGAAGTTCAATAAACTTTGACAAAGGTTAATCCTTTTGAGTTATTTTATGACACACTCGAACTGTCTGTAATAGAAACTTGTGACAAAGAGAAAAACAATTTTAAACATGCCATAGAAGACTATTCCAATATACAAGATAGGATGAAAGTGGTGACTGCTATGGTACAGGAGCACAGAGAAAGAACTCAAGCTTCACAACAAAAAATACTTAATAGAAAATTAAAGGACTAGAGATTTAACAGCTGGAGACCAAGAGTTAGTTCTGTTCTGCTCAAATGAAAAGCAGAAATACATTCTTGGCTAATTTGTGTGGTCCTTTTAGAATAAATCAAATATTAACAGAGTTAGGCAGAATGGAAAGAGAGGCTCAGAAGAGACATACCACATTAATGTTCTGAAGGAAATTCAGCAGAATAGACTAGTAACTTTGTTGAAGGAAAAAAAAAAAACTAACACTGTGCCAACAGTTGAGATAGACGTCACAGAGTCAATGCCATAGTAACATGAAATAAAAGAGTTCCTGTTCTGGAACAAGGAATTGTTTCCAGAGCTGCCAGTCAAACAAATATTTTTCCACCACATATTCAAATCATTCCAAAGGATAAGCTTAATGGAATGCCAGAGTCTTAATGAAAGACTACTCGAGATATAGAGAAGAAATGGCTTAGCTCATTCACTCCAGTGGAGCTCAGGATGTTTGCACTGTAACTTCCAATGGGCAGACCCAAAGCCTTTGACAGAATCAAATTATGTCCTAATATTTCAAACAAATGTTCATATCTCTGGAACCATCGAGGTTATGAAAGAAGTATAAATGGCAGACTGTTCAGCATAAACTACGTTTATAGTGGTAGCATTCTTTAGGCTCTAGGTCTTAAACTGAAATTTATAAGTTACCATAAACACAGTAACTATTACATTTGTAATATTTTGTAAACAACTTACAATATCTCAGCAACCACTCAAGTTGTACACATAATGGCCGCACCATTTTATTCATCTAGTTGAGAGCTTTCATATGAGGCTAATGGGCTCTGTCTTTGTCAATTGGTTGTTGGGATATTTAGAAAAATGTGAAAATTATATCCATATAAATTAATATCATAAAAACAACAGTTAATATCTCTATACCTGCACTAGACAGAGTTCAAATATTAAAGTAGTTGAGTTTGCCACTGTGTAAGCTTTAAGATGAAACCTTTTAAAACCTTGTACATAGCATGGTTTTGGAATTATTGATGCAAATATGAAAAAGCAATGTTTGATGCCTAGAGGTATTAGTAGGAGTTAACTGCAGATGCACCTGGAGGCATCATTCAGATGTAATGAGTTAAATATTGATAAAAGAGGAGTCAAAACTTTGCCAACAGATTGATAGTATTAACCCTAAAACCTGAACAAAGTATACTTTGTCACTACAACTGAATTTAAATGGGTGAATGCCATTTCCAGTTTAGTTTCCCAATACCTACAATTGTGGGAATAAAAAAAAACTTGAGAAGGCAAGTTCTGCATTAAATGGGCAACAGCTTTTTAAAGTATTGTAGAAATTTGGCACTATATGGAAAGCATACATGGTGAATTAGAAAAGTGTTGCATATATGACAACACAGACATTAACACTATACAGTTTTAAGCAAAGCAGCTAGTGAAGAACAGCCCATGGTGTAATGCTGCTCTGATTAGGAATTATGTCAACTTAATAGATGTGTGTAATATTCAGATAGTTTTCATAATAAGAATCCATTGCCATTATTATCACTGTGCATCTAATTCCGTTATTATCAATTTATGTATAACTATAAAAATCTGTATAGACTGCACATTACAGAGACTGCTATCAAGATAACATCAGATTTTCATAAGGAATATCCACTAAATACGTGGTGTGCACTGATTATGGTGCTGGAATAGTAATGTTACAGAGAAGTTTGTACAAAATAACCTTGTTGTAATAAGAACTGCACTATATAAAGCTTGTTATAGTGAGGTTCTTGCATGTGAACTGTTATTAGTGAAGCTCACACAAAAACACACATTACATTTTCTTCAGTCCCACATCAAAAAAACAGCTAACAGCTTTAAAAACTATTAAGCACTCTGTTTTGGCACATTTTTTTTAAACTGGCAAGGCACCAGAGCAGCTAAACTCCACATCTTCACAATATGTTATATAGAGGACTATATATGACTATCTGATCATAACAAACTTGAAGTGCATGGAATGCCAAAATGACTCTCTAAAAATAGGAAAAGGAGAAGTGTGCTATCAGAAAGCTGCTACCAAGCTTTTGTTAAGCACTCCTAAGTGCTGTTAAAATGATATCTCAAGACAGGCATTAACAGTAAACAGTTCCAGCTAGAAAGGAGCAGTGGCAGGTGGTAAAATGGATTTACAAGATGTCATATAAGTTACTATGCCACATTTATAAAAAAGTGTGGCAGAACAAAATGGCTGACGTTTTTAGAGATCTACGTTCTTCATATGGATATTTTGTTTATGCCTTTTTTGTCAGCAACATGTGTCTTTTCCGGCTTTGCAAGGAGATAGAACACTTTGTACGCCTACATTTTTTTTTACTGGTAGGACATGGAGCAGATAAAGCTCCATGTACTACAAAGAATTATCATTCAATCTCACTTATCATAACTAACATTATTCTTAACTTGAATACCAGGATTCACCTCCCAAGTTTCACTCTTGAGGCAAATTTCTAGGCATTCATATCTCAAACACACAATAAGCTGATTATGGTCAAATGCGTTTTCATAATCCTCTATGTTTTATATTCATGGCATGGATTTCAAAACATTTATCTTGAAATCAAAACTCGCCAGGTGAATTTTGTTGTTCATTTTGACAACATGTAACTAGTTTATGTTTATAGAGACCAAGTCACAATTCTTTGAAGTACACAGAGCTTCTGTTGCTCCCATGTACTACTAACTAAAAAAATGTGTAGAAGTGCAAAGTGTTTTACAGCCTTGACAACCAAGGAAAACAACACTGATAAATTAATTGGCTAGAAACTGAAAGTAACTCTGACAAGTTAGCAGCTTTAAAAGCTGAAATGTCAGTCGGCCATTTTTAAGTGACAGCAATAAGTCTTTTACAGC